>NC_048304.1:104792040-105051979 GCF_013100865.1 Trachemys scripta elegans | reverse complement strand
ACTGCCCCCTCCTGGGACCCCTGCTCCTAACTTCCCTCCAGAACCCCACCCCCTACCTAAGACTCCCTGTTCCTTGTCCCCTAACTGCCCCCTCCTAAGACCCCCCCCCAACTGCCCCCCAGGACCCTACCCCCTACCTGTACCCTGACTGCCCAAAACTTTCTCCACTCCCCTCCAAAAGCCCCCCCCCCGTTTCTTGACTGCCCCCTCCAGAACCTCCCTGTCCCTTCTCCTGCCCCCCCTTACCCTGCTGCTCAGAACAGGGTGTTGGGCTCTGTGCCAGCCGGACACATGGCTGAGCTCCCCTGCACAACACAAAACCCGGTCCCTGGCCCTGCACAGGGCTGCCGGAGCGGGCTGCAGGAGGAGGAGCTGCCGGCCGGCTCAGAATGCAGGGAGGGGGGGGTGGGAGGAGGAAGCTGCTCCGGAATCCAGCCCGGGACTTTCCTGCAGCCCTCCCAGCCGCTCGCTCTGCCGGGGGAGGGGGAAATCCCGGACATTGTGAGTGCTTTACAAATTCCCCCCGGACGCTATTTTTAGCACACAAAAGGAGGACATGTCCGGGTAAATCCGGACGAATGGTAACCCTACTTTTTGAAAAAGAGGTTTTTAATGTTTAAAAACCATACTTGAGTTAAAAATATATTGTACATTCCATTTACATTTCCTACAAAGTATTGAATTTACCAGGAAAATACTCTTATAGAGGCAAGATAAAATAAATGAAAAGACAGCTCTCCCTGTGTTTCACATTTCTTTTTCTGAAGGGGTAATAGAAGATTAAAGAGGAAAACCTGGTAGCTGCAGGAACAAGTGTGAGCAGTCACTTGTCATTTGTAGTTAGCACAAAAATATATTATAAAAAATATTACTTGTAAAATATCCACTATAAGTATTTTATAGATTCTAAGGAATCCCAATCCAGGTATTTGCCATGCTGCATTGTCAAAAACAATGTCCAGCGTACATGGTGCTTGAGAGACCAGGAAAATCAGAGATAACAAGAGCACTAACACCTTATGGGCCTTATAAACAGGGTAGGGACATTTCTAGTCTCTCTTTAAAAGTGAAATACAAATATGGTTTAAGAATGACTTATATTTAACTATTACCCAGAAGTTATTGATTCTTCGCTTATAGTTTTTTTTCTATTCTTCTTAAAATTGCTGAGTGGATGTCAAGAAGAAAGTAAGTTTTTATGTCTTCATTCTGTCTCTTGATGGACTATTAACTGAATGCTGAAAAAATGGCAATCTGAATGAGTGCAAAAAGCTGCCACTCTGCCCACAGGAGGAGAATTCCGGACCAGATCTACAGCTGATGTAACTCAACATGACTCTACCGAAGTCACTGAGATAGTGGCACCTCTGTAGTGGAGCTGTGGTGATTTATATGTGGAGCAGATCTGGCCCTATATTTCTCTGCCAGGCATTTGTACATTTAGCAGAATAATTAGGGAAAAAAAAGTGCGTGGGTCATTGGCACCAACTTCTGCTGGTGCCGGTGAGTGCTCGACCCGCCTCTGCCCCCTGCCCTGCCCCGACTCCACCCTTGCCCCACGCCCATTCCAACCCCTTCCCCAAAGTCCTTGCCCCAATTCCGCCCCCTCCCTGCCCCATTGGACTCCTTTCCCAAATCCCCGCCCCAGCTCCACCTTTTCCCCGTCTCCTCCCCTGAGTGAACTGCATTCCTGCTCCTCCTCCCTCCCTCCTGGAGCTTGTTACGCCGCAAAACAGCTGTTTTGTGGCGGCAAGTGCTGGGATCTAGGGGGAGAAGCAGGGATGCAGCATGCTCAGGGGAGGAGGTGAGGTGAGGCGAGGCAGGGGGATGGGAAGGGGAGCTTGGCTGCCAGTGGGTGCAGAGCACCCACCAATTTTTCCCCGTGGGTGCTCCAGCACCGGAGCACCCACGGAGTCGCCACCGAAGATCCAGAGTGACTGAAGGGCCCCCCACCACCGAAATAATGCCAAAGACCCGGACCACCATCGGGCCAGGGCTCACTGGGGCAAATTTCCCCACTTGCCACCCCCTCTGGGCAGCCCTGAAAATACAGAACCATTTTACAAGGGGCTAGAAGCAAGAGGTGCATCCTATTGGGAAGTTTGGATTCTTCCCCTTTTCCTTCCCAGTGGGAAAAAGCTGCTGCTTCTAGCTCTGAAGGCTTGCAAGGTATCAGACCTTAAACATGTCTGTGGTCTAGATCTGAATATTACTACTCCTGAGCATCAGATGGTGGCTGGGAAACACATATGGGAGAAAGAAGCAAACATTCCTCTAGTAGATGAATTTGGTGGTGTTGGGGTGGGGGAGTTAAAGTATAAGGACAGGCATTTGAAACTATACTCAGAATTTTGGAAGTTTAGAAATAGTACTGAAAAAAATTGGTCGGATAGAAGACAGTATATAAATATAAGCTGACATTAGAAATATCCCATCAACTCTGTAGTTTGCATAATAAACCACTAGTGACAAAGTGTGAGTTCTGATAGTTTGGTGCTGACTCCTGTAGTGCTCTCTCAAATAACACTTCCACTAAAGCCAGTGGGAATTTTGCTTAAGATACATAACTGTAATTGGGAAAACTTTATCAGCAAGCAGAATATAACTAATATTGCACCGCATATACATACTATTAAAATTTCTAGAATCAGAGAATCGTAGGACTGGAAGGGACCTCGAGAGGTCTTCTAGTCCAGTCCCCAGTGCTCATGACAGGACTAAGTATTTCAGCGTTTCTCAAATGCGGCCACCATGGCTGCATGAGGCCACCAGAGGCTTTTCTTGTGGCCACAGCCTCCTGGGCTGTGATTGGGGGAAGGGGGCAAAGTAGCAGCCCTTCCCTCTCCCTGTTGCTCCTGGATGCACTGCCTTGGTGTTGGTTGCTGGAGCCATGAGCAAGCGTTGGGTTCTGCCCACCTCTGGAGACACCTGGGACACAATGCAGGAGGACCAGGCAGCCAGTGAGTTCCCCACCTTCCCAGGATCAGTGGGGCTCAGGCTTTGAGCTTCAGCCCAGGGGTGGCGGGATGGCAGGTTCTGGCCAAATGAGAACTAATATACACCCTGTGAAATCCCCTTCACATTTTAGAGAATCTGTAGTCCACAAAAGCTTATGCTCTAATGAATCTGTTAGTCTCTAAGGTGCCACAAGTACTCCTGTTCTTTTTGCGGATACAGACTAACATGGCTGCTACTCTGAAACCTGTCACTTACCAATAGTAGAACGTTCCCCAATAAGCCTAACTGTATACAGTAGGAGTCTTCAAATTAGCACATCTGGCTCTGCAAAGAGATTGATACTTAGAAACTGGAGACGCTCTGAAACCCCATTTTAAAAGGCTGCTATGATGACATGACAAATAGCTGCATGTGATCGTCTCATGAGGTTGATAACAAAATTGAACAGTTTCATGGAAATAGAATTTCTCTCTTTTCTCAAGGGAAGCAGAGAGGTACAAGTGAGAAGTATGTTTAGTTGCTAAGAGGGTACGGTGATATAGCTGAGTTCAGAACTTTGTTGTGTAGTTATTTTTGTTTTCTGCTGCTTGTCCATATTTGATATATCTAGGATCATGTAGCTTAGTGAATCGAGCACTGGACTGGGACTTGTGTTATATTTCCAATGGCCTGCTGAGTGACCTTGGGCAAGTCATGTCCCTCTCTGTGCCTCAGTTTCCTCCCCTGTAAAACAAGGGTGCTTTCTATCAGGTAGAGGATCTCATATTCTTGTTCACTTGCCATATTTTCATGCTACAAGGCTGATCTGGATAAGAAGTTAGCTCTGGACATTTCCCTCCCTTTCTTGTAACACAAAGCTAGGTTGTAGCATTGCAGTTTAAATAGCATGCACTGAACTGAAGGTGTTTTGGAGATGCCAACGGTGGCTTTTAAAAATGCTCTCTAGTAGTTTATGGTCATGTTCCACTTGAATGCTTTCCCATCCATGAACATATCGGTGTAACATTTCATATGCAAATATTATTGCAATTTGGACTTATCTTTGTTCCACTGGTGATTGTGACCTTGATGCAAAAGGTACCGGCTGTCCTTGTAGGAATGATGCCCCAAGCACTGTCTCACTAGCATTACACTGTATGGTTGTCTTTGTTCCACATCATAGTATTCAAGATGGGATAACTGGTCACCAGCTCCTTGATCTGTATGATGGTTGCATCATGTTGAAGTAGCCGTGACCATCTTGCATCTTTGTCTAGTAGCCTTCTTAGGCTCACACACATCCGAGAGGCTTGGAAGAAATGTTGTCAGAATTTAGAAATCCTAACAGGCATTGAACTGAGTTAATATCTTTAATTATAGGCATGTGCAATATTGCTTTTACCTTTTCAGTATCAAGTCATAGCGCTTGGGTGATCAGCAAGTGTCCCATGTACAGTACTGCAGTCAAACAACTTCATCTTTCTTTTACCTTCATTTTTAAATTTATTTCCCTGGCTCTTTTTAGCAGACAGATAATGTGTGGTCATAATCTGCCACAGCTTCCACCTGGCTGTCTCCACCTCCATACACCAGAATGTTATCAGCAATGATGCTGAGCCATGTGATGGTTCATCTTGCTGGTGGTGTTTGGTATTCTTGCACTGCAGGGTTTGGTTCACAAACTGCATTCTCAACCATCTGCATCTACCTACTACTGTCCAGAATGTGATGAAGTAGCTGCTTTCCTAGTCTGCAAGCTTAGGCATGACGACTTACCTTGCCACAATTATTGCACATGTCCCCATAAGCCTGGCATGTTCCGTTATGTTCTCCACAGTACCCAGAGATATTCCTTTGCATTTTGTTTGTCTTCTCTCTGCTTTGTATTGTTCATTTGCTTTTGCACAAAACTTTGGTATATTTTTTCTTATATTTTCATGCTTTCCCTGTGCTACTTGGTGAACTAGCTCTGTGCCTGCTCTGCTTATTCTCTGCATTTGGATGCGACCTTGTTCACTAGCTTTGCAATATCTATAGCTCTTGGTAGAATTAATGGAAGCTCTTTGTGATCTAAGGAATGGTCATTTGCTAAACATATCCCCTTTCATGTCCATCAGCTGGGAGGAAGAATCTGGTATGGTGCCATTATTGTTGGCTCTGGTATTTTTGTTTGGAATGTTCTTAGTTTCTCATTTCATGTACCTGCAGGAAATGATTCACGTCTGACACCATGATTAGGGTTCAAGCATAAAAAGCAAGAGCCAAGACAGTGTAACATTCAGGCTTTATTTCTTCCCCCACGTGTCCAGTCCTATCTTATCAAGCACTTCTTGAAAGTAGCATTCTGAGTTCTTAGCCACTACCCTATACAAAAGCATTCTGTAATCCCCACTATTAGTAAGATATCTATCATAACACTGGGGGTGCTGCAGTTCTTAAGCTCCATATTGCAGACAGAGGTGAGTGAGGGACTGAGGCTCTGCGGACCTCTAATGTTTAATTTAGCTCTAGAGGTCAAGGAAAGATATGGGGTGGGGGTGGTGCCCACTTTGTAGAGTCTCCCCCCACCCTCCCTCCACACACATGAAGTTTAGGAAATTAAACAGACCAAAAATACCCAACTTTGTTCCCTTTAATTTAAAGCTGCAAGTTTTCAATAAAGTCAATCCTAGAAATAGAACACTGAAAATACCTAAAGCCAAAATTCTCAACTTGGGTGCTAAAGATGGGCATTTACATGTATGGGCCCAGATTACCATCTCCTGTCATAAAATTCATGGAAGGAGATTCAGGGTGAGGAAATCTTCCTTTGACATCACCCTATTAGGAGGTTGGGTTTCACCCCCTTTTCTTCACCCCCACCCAAAAAACATCTCGGAGATCCGAGGGGTCCATTCAGAGACCCTAGCCTCCACCTTGGCTCTGGCACCCATAGACCTACTGTCACCAAGTCCTCATAGGAGCCAAGTCACCAGAGACAGCCCAAGCCATAGCCACCACTGGGGTTAAGGAGTAACTGTGTGTGCTATTTGCATTGGCACCATCATTTTCTTAGCAGCAGTCATGACCCTTCAAACTGTTTCATGGATGATGGTGGGGTATCCAATAGTGCTATTGCCAAGGGAGACAGACCTCTTCAAAACTTTAATCTGCAAGGATAACTTTGAAACCCTCAAGGTTCAAGTGGGTTCAAAATTGTTTTGAATGCATCCGTGATCTGCTGGGGTTCCCAGAATTGTGAGTTACTGTGTTATCCATCTCAGCCTTTGCAAATGAGACCTTGCAGCTGCTAAGCTCCCTGACACACCAAGCAGTGAACCCCAATTCCTGAGTTCTTTACACATCTTTCTGCAGTGCATAGTTCCTTCTTACTGTAAGATTTGCAAAACCTTATCAAGTTTGCTGCTCCTTTAAAGAGACAGTAAACAGCAGCTTCTCACTTTAGCTAGTGTTAGGCTATGTCTACACTACTGCAGTAAGTCAACCTAC
Source organism: Trachemys scripta elegans (assembly GCF_013100865.1). Lineage (NCBI taxonomy): Eukaryota > Metazoa > Chordata > Testudines > Emydidae > Trachemys > Trachemys scripta. Next base: position 105,045,553 of record NC_048304.1, on the reverse strand, counting down.
GCTACGCAACTCCAGCTATGTGAATAATGTAGCTGGAGTTGACATACCTTAGGTTGAGATACCGCAGGGGGTCGATGGGAGAAAATCTCCCATTGACTTACCTTACTCTTCTTGTCGGGGATAGAGTACCGGGGTCGACTGGAGAGTGATCTACAGTCGATTTGGCGGATCTTTACTAGACCTGCTAAATCGACCGCCGGTGGATCAATCTCAGAGCGTCGATCCCAGCTGTCGTGTAGACCTGCCCTTAGACACTATTTTAATCAAAGCACTAAGTTGGTTTATAAGAGAAGTAAAGTAAGCTTTTTAATAAAGGATATAAGCTTTAGTGATATCAGGTAAAGAATAAAGATAGAAATGGTTACACACAAAAGTACAAATACGCTTCAATCTAGCAAACGAGAGTCCTTTGGTCAAAGAAGTTCTCAGTCTGTTTCTGAGAATGGCTGACCAGTTTTTTAGCAAGGTCCCCTGTGACAGGGTAGTAGCTCACCGCTGTGGCGCCTCCTCCTGGTCGTCTTGGGGAATTAGTTTTAGCCCGTAGAGCGCCCTCTTTGGGTGGCGTCCCACCTGTCGTCTCGCCGTCGTTGGGTGTGCGGGTTTGCGCTGCTCTCCACGTACGGCGTCCTCTTCCGGAGCACTGCCCTCCGACAGAGTTCCCTGGTCCATTCACACCCCCTTCCGGGGGGGTGGTTAAACAACAGCCCCACACCCTCGAGTCCAATCCTCACAGTCCAGGACCTGGTGTGGTGCTGACCGGCCGCTCCCTGCGACCCGTAGCTGTGCGTGGGGCAGCACAGCAAACAAAGGGGGAAAAAAGGAAGGGGGGGGACTCAGGCCCGCCCACTACTCTGAGTCCCGGTCCAGAGGCCCTCGGGTGACAGTCTCACTGTCCTTCTTCTCCTTCCTCCTCTGACTATCCCTCTGGACCACTTCCCCAACAGCCCTTCTCTACGCTAGGCCTCCTCCTCTCAGGCCTGCCGCCTAGCAGGCTATGGAGTGGGGCCTTCTCCCGCTCTCTCAGGCTGGCCTGCACTGCGCTGTCCGTGGTGCTGGCCTCCCAGCTCTGGAGACAGACCTTCCCCTCTGAAGGCCTGGGACAGACTGACTGCTCCTGTTCTGGGCAGCCTTTTATATGGCTAAGCCGGGCTCTGATTGGCTGGCTCCAATCTGCCTTCTGATTGGCTCCCAGTAAGCCCTCTCCTGATTGGCCGCGTGTCTACGCAGGCGCCTAGGCCTGCCGCAGCCCAGTCTCTCTGGGTGTGGGGTAATCGCCCCACCACAACCCCTCACAGAACTCAAAGTGCTCAGTTTCTTTGTCTCCTGAAGTAAAGGAGAATTTTGGGGTTTGCTCCACTTTTCTTTGTAGTCCAGTAGCCTTTGAAATACACTCTTCTAAAGTACATAACACCTATTAGATACAAATTATGACAACAGTGAGTTGGGGTACACTGAGCTGGTCATGCCAATGGAAACTCACTACTAGATAACAGGGAGCCCCTTGACTTCTGGCATAGGAATGCTAGTAGGGTCACAGTAACCCTTTGCTCATGCAGAAATAAAACCCAATTAATGACTCAAAGGTTAATGGAAGATTGAATGTATCTACAAATAGTTTACCTTTTGTTACAATGGCTTTTCTTCCATGACTCATTGCGGAGTACTTTGTTCTTGAATCTCCCCCTCCCCCTTATTCCCTTGCTTCTGCAGTACAAAGGAAGAGTCGAACTGGATACTTAAATGGCTAAATACATCACTTGAAGTGTTACATTTTAGAACTTCATAGTTTTTCCAAATTATTTACATTTCAGAGTGGGAAAATAGCAATATTACTATAGGATTTGATTAAACTTCCCAGGTTAATGTGCTCATTGTTGGGAATGAATCACCACAAGTATGCAGACAATGAATAGTCCATAAAGGTTCATTCCTTTCCCAACATATTCTACTCCGTGACCACATCAAAATATTTTCTCCAGTATAAAAAAGGGAAAACAAGAGTTTTTCCTCTTTTCACAGTAAATGCTCCTGTCATTCCACGTAGAGTGAATTCCTTAAATTACCAGTCAGTTTTTCATCTTTTCTTCAAGACCCAGAGGCAACTAGAAAAATCTTTCACTTGGCTTAACTTTGTTGAATTTATTTAACCAGTAAATTATTTGCCTTCCAAACTAGGAGAACCAATATACTTTTATGTTCCGGGAATGGTTTGTTTTACTTACTTTATGAGTGAGGACCGCAATAGTAGCAAAGCCAAAGGACATTTAATTAAGTTATATTTGCTTTTTCATGATCTTTTAGCTCTAGATTATAAATCAAGAATCAATGAGTACTTAATTTTCTCTATTGCATTAGAAGTAATTGCTTCATAAATTCGCTTTAGTAATCCAAATATTTGCACAGAGAACAGCACAAAAAAGTTGTTTCACTGAGTTTCCTAACTTCCTTTATATTTCATTAACATAAAGGATTGGCTATACTGAGTAAGTTCTATTTTAAGGTGCTGAACACCGTAAACTCCTTGGGGTGAAATCCTGCTCCAGTTAATGTCAATGGGAGTTTTGCTACTGATTTCAATGGTGCCAGGATTACACCCACATTGAACTCAGCACTTCCTAGGATCCACTTCTAGGTTCCACTCTTGCAAGGAGAGTGAGGTGGGCAGACCCCTGTGCTGTGCAGAGCCCCATAGGTCCTCACAGTCCTTTGCATCTTTGTGGCAATGTACTTCTTAGCGCCTTATATGCTAAATCCTGTATTCATGAACTTGAGTTTCAACATTATCAACAGACTCCTACATCCCTTTCTTTGAAATGCACCAACTAACAGAGAACCAGGAGATAACTCTGCCTTTTTGCATTGGGTGCTGTGTAGTGACATTACATGTCCTTGAGTATGTGTGTCTCTGGTTTTCCCAAATACGCGATATTTGCTTGTTTGTACAGGATGTTGAAGAGCTTGGACCATCACAGAAAACAAGGAATCACAATAGTGCAATGATCCAACCCACATGCAGCTGCACTACAGCATGGCTTTGATGAAGGGAGCTAGTCTGAACTAGAGAGGTTCTGGTGAATAGTCTTCTAGTAGGAAGAACATCACCAGAAACTGCTGTTCTTGTTGCCACTGCCACCACCACCACCAGAAAATGAACAGCCACAAACTCATTCTGAAAAGTATCAGCTCTTCCTGATTCCTGAAGAACCCAATCCAGTGCCTACAATGAAAAGCCTCCCAATGACTTCTGTGGGATTTGAATTGGATCCTAAGTTCCTGTAGTAGCACAGGTCAGAGTCAGTGAATGGGAATTGAGGATGTTTAGATTGGACTTGTGGACAGATCCTTGTCTTCAGATCATTCCCTTGGTTTGCATGGCATATAGGGGATGGAGAGCTGTCTTCTTTGGAATCCCATCGCCTAGGGGAGACCCTGGGTATTGAAAAGACAGTGTCCACCACTGGCTCCTGAATCTCAGTAACACAGGAGGTTCTGGCACATCAGTTCTTCCATAATTGATGCATCTACAATCTGAGTTTGGGGCTCTTTCGAGTTAGACTTTCAGGACCTTATTGTGGAGTACTTATGAAGTCCTTTCCCAGGCAAAACTTGTGCTGAAGTCAATGGTGATCTTGTCTGATTAAGGTCTTCAGGATAAGGCCCTCTTGAGTATGTTGTTGTGGTGGAAGAGGTGAGGTCAGAATTGTCATGGTAAAAATTCTCATGTGACTATCTCAGAGAAATCCTGATAAGGAAAACACTATTTCTTTAAGAGAAATGTGGGGAGAACTGAAGAGGACAGACGAAGAGGCCTGAGGTCAGAAACAACTGTTATATTGGAAGAAGATCTCCTCTGGAGTGCAATGAAATAATCAAGATTTATTTATAAAATATTGCTATTAAATAAACATTACAGAAACTTTTGAATATCAAGCTTATTTATAGCTTAAGGCATGAAAACCCATATTAGTATGTTGAATTATATGAGTTCACTGTTGCCTGCTGGCTGACAACACGTCAAATTATTTGCAAATATTTTCTGGAACTGTAACCTTGAAGGATGCCAGCACCATTCAGGATAACCTTATCACAAGACAGGAACCAAGCAATGAGGCGAGGTGTGAGGAAATAGAGTTTTTAGTACCGAGTGACCTCCGACCTTCTGCTTAAAAACAGAATTCATACCCTACCTCCCTCAGCAGGAAAGGGTGCTTGTCTTTTTGACATTTGCACTGATTCTGTGCCGTGGTTTCAGAAGATGGTGTGAGTGATGTCTAGTTGAGAAACTGTGCTTTGGGCAGGAATTTGTGAGTACATTAGTCACATTTAAGTGGGTTTATCTCCTCCAGCCTGCAATACCAAGCTTCTGCAAAAATTATGTAATCATTTTAACAAAGTGTTCTGTAATTGACATGAAAAAGGCAAAGTAAAATAAAAATGAATTTCTCTGTAAGCAGAAAGGCTTATTCATTGTAACAGCGTCTGCAATAGGGAAAAGGGGGGAAAATCACAAATACAGAGTTTTTATGAAAATTGGGGCCTTGTTGAAATTATAAGCTTTATGCTATCTAAATGAGTAATGCTTCCTAACATAGACTATTTTCTCATTTACGAGTCTGAGACATAATTTCATCCTTTTATCGTCTGCTGTATTTTAACTTCCAGCAGTCTGACTAAATATTTTATTTTCTCTCCATCAAATAGTTGGTGCAACAAGCATTTGTTCAATTAAAAGACTAATTATATGCAGTGCGTTCTTTGCGTAAGTGCTTAAGGCCACCTAGTCACATAAGAGTCATGTGGTACTAATACAGACCCATTAGAATGCACAGGTTGCCACCCCAATTTTTATAATCTAAGGATCGAACTGAGGAGAGTCCTAGTTGGGTGCATGAAAAGGGGGATGATGTAAGGGGCCACAATCCTAGTTATTGCACGCTGCTTTTGTGCACAAACCAGGAAACTCTAGCCAAGCTGACAGCACTAATCTTCCCCCAAGGAAGAGATGCAGGACAATGGCCATGGTCAACTTCCATGCCAGCCTGTTGAGCTGATCCAAGGCAGAGGATAACACATGCTGCACCCTATTACAGGGTGTTTACAATAGCCCTCACTCTGTGATGCATTTCTCCAGTGTCCCAGAAGGGCTTCTGGCATCTAGAATGCATCTGGGCGCTGCCACTGGTGAAGAGCACCTCTGCACAATCCCCACCCTCATGCCCTTAGTTACAATGTAGCTTTTAGTTTGGAATACAACTACACCTCTTCCCCAATATAACAGCCTGATATAACACTAATCTGGATATAACGCGGTAAAGCAGTGCTCTGGGGGGGGGGCGGGGCGGCGCACTCCGGTGGATCAAAGCAACTTCGATATAACGCGGTTTCACCTATAACACGGTAAGATTTTTTTGGCTCCCGAGGACAGCGTTATATCGAGGTAGAGGTGTATTTGCATTGTTGCCAACCCCACGCATTCAAAGATCATGAGTCAGACCCCCAAGAGGAACTAGTTTAAAACTAATGAGATTTCAGTAACGTTTGGGGATTCTTTTCCTTTGCCTTCTGTTTTTTGAGTATTTATGAAGCATTGGGGTCACACGTTCAAGTTTTTCTCTACAGTCATGAGGGCTAGAAACGTCCTATTTTGTTGCTGCTCCTTAAATGAAAGCTGGGATTCTCATGGACTCACTTGACTCAGGAGCTGAGGCGTTAGAAGAACATTAGATATCACAAGATTCATGATAAAGTCATGAGAATGGGCAGCCATGAGTGTAAGCTTGTAACAGGATGTCCCATGCCCTTTGAGACCCCCTGCTGGAGGCCTCATGGTCCTACCACATCCCACCCCAGGAAAGGAGCCATGAAGGTGGGTCCTCCAGGCCTGCCTACAAAGGCTGCACAGAAGCAGCCAGAATGTAGCAGGCTCAGTTAAAAGGAGATGCAGGGGCTGAGCAGGTCTGCTCCTGGCTGCGACCTGAGTGGCAAAGACAGGTGCTCTGCTCTGGCCAAAGTAGCCCAACAGATAACCAGAAGTTTAGTTCTGGTTGCATTTTGCTTCTGCAAGGAGAGTGCGGACCTGAGAACAGTAACCCTAAGGGACTGGGTGACAGGAAAGAGACTGGGGGGAAGAAGGCCAAGGGAAAACAGTAGCAGCTAATTGAAGAACTTAAAGGGAATAGTGCTTGACTGCTGGTCATAGGGTTCCTGGGTTGGGACCTAGAATAGTGGGTGAGCCAGGATTTCCCCCAGGAGCCATTGGAGAAGTGGCCTAAACCCTGAAAAGAGAATAAGATTCTTTAATAAAAGTCTGAGAAAGGGACTGGAGTTTAAACAGGCCAAGAAATGGGGCTGAAGACCCACGAGAGGGCCAACCATTTGCTGGACTTTGCTACCCCGGAAGGGGACTAAACTTAAGGGGAGAACTGGGACAGTGAGAACTGGTGAAGACACAGTCTTGAGGGAGAAAGCCCTGGGGCAGTACTCTAACAGGGCAGGGATGGATTTAGCACAGAAGGGGCTGAGAACTGAGTCCAGAGTCAGGGCTAAAGACACTAACGAGGGCACAGCGATATGCTCTGTTGCAACTTTGTTACCCTGGAAGAGGTTCATCCATTGCTTACTTTGATTTAGCTGAAGGGCTGAGCCACGGACGACCCACCGGACAAGGTCAACCATCTGCAAGGGGTGCCAGGAGAAAGAAAATAGCAGCACCACACCCAGCTGACAGGAGGCACTCACGAGAGGTGAGTGCCCCTTTGTCACAAAGCTACAGTAGACCTATTAAGGACATCTTTGTTAAGTAATAGATATGATAGCAGTGAAAGATATTTGAGGACACACAACAGTTCTCAAAAATGCAGTTAACCTTAGCAAACAAGTGTGAAACAGCTGAAGGGCATGCTACAGTATCAAAAAGACAAACCATCTACTCTTACAGTATTTTCAGTAGTGAGGCAAAGAGGTTTATGAAGTTTTATGTGCTCCCTCTATGCTGATGGAATTATGGATTCAGAATCTTTATAAAAACAAAAATATGCATGAGGCTACCCTGAGATTTGGATTATGACAGATAGGTTACAGGCCCCTTGTGGAGGATAAGGGCAATGCAAGCTTCCTTTTAATTGTTAGGGGACCTGCAACCAGACAAAGCAGTCCCCAAACTGGAACAGACTGGTCAGGAAATGGGGTGTGGCCAGGGCACCCGGGGAGTTGATTCAGAACAACCCTTAGTTATTTTTCACCTGGGGCAATGACAGAGTGCCTCTTCCCAGGCTGAAGTCCCTTCCTCGCCCCACAGAAGCAAATGTTTCCCAGCGGATAGCAGCTCCCAGTGGCACAGGAGCAGCAGTTTACACTACAGGGGGATCAAGTCCCGTCAGGACGTGCCTCCACTCCAGAGTTAACTCATATGATCAGCACCCGGGTCAGCCTAGCCTTGTTGTGAACAGCCACACTGCAAAGCCCTACTTGAGTTTCTGTGTTCTCACTGGTGCTGCTCTCACACATGTCTCCCTAGGACTCTTAAGGACACTCTAGCAGCCCAAGCATAAGCCTCACTCTAGCTTCAATCCCAGACAAACCAGCTAGACAGATCTACATGGCAGATTTTAGCTATGCCAAAGGCTAAAACCCACAGCTACATCAACCACACCATCAGGGGCTCATTCACCTGCACATCTACCAATGTGATATATGCCATCATGTGCCAGCAATGCCCCTCTGCCATGTACATTGGCCAAACCGGACAGTCTCTACGAAAAAGAATAAATGGACACAAATCTGACATCAGGAATCATAACATTCAAAAACCAGTAGGAGAACACTTCAACCTCCCTGGTCACTCAACAACAGACCTCAAAGTGGCAATTCTTCAACAAAAAAACTTCAAAAACAGACTCCAACATGAAACTGCAGAACTGGAATTAATTTGCAAACTGGACACCATCAGATTAGACCTGAATAAAGACTGGAAGTGGTTGGGTCATTACAAAACCTAAACCTAATTTCCCCAACACTTATTTCNGTGCCACCAGATTCTTTGTTGTTTTTGTAGATACAGACTAACACGGCTACCCCCTGATACTATACACACATACAGAGAGCATAAACAGGTGGGAGTTGTCTTACCAACTCTGAGAGGCCAATTAATTAAGAGAAAAAAAACTTTTGAAGTGATAATCAAGCTAGCCAAATAACCAAATAAATGTGTTAGTTTCTAAGGTGCCACAAGGACTCAGAGTTATGCTGGTTATTCCAACATCTAGATATCGTAGAAATTGTAGAGTTCTAGCAGGTCTAGGTTTAGTTTTCTTACTAAGTAGGCTTCTTTGCATTTGCAAAAGGAATACATTTTAAAATGGCAAGAAATAAGCTGGAGCAGGCCAGATCAGAACTTGGCAATCTCCCATGCTATAACATAACATACCACACAGAACAAGATAAGATATAGTGTGAGGGATACGGATGTGCTTTCAAAGCAGTATATTCATTAAAGTACCCAGTGGGACATCTCCTTTAAGTATCCTCTTTGTTCTTTTCAGTATTATTAAGCGACTGGGCATCTTTTGTCTTTACAGGTCATGGGTTAGATTTGCTGCTTACTGTTTTACAACAGGAGAATGTCACTGTCTCAAAGGCACCGCTCTCGACTTTTGACAGGGTAAAAGGAGACGGTTTGTTTTGTACAGCACCTAGCACAGTAGGGACCTGGTTCATAACTGGGGCTCCTAGGGCTACTGCAAAACAAATAAAGACAATAAAAGTAAATGGTGAGGCTGTGAATGGCGTAAGAAGGTAGTGAAGCCTGCTCTGTGGCTACATAACCAAAAGTGAATCTCTGGTACCCTAACAGCCTCGCTTTGAACCAAACTTGGTTAATACACTTCTGTCAGTGTTGAACAAGTTGCTATCCCTGCTTCCTTGAGTCCATTCATTCTGGCTTATGCTCTGGAATCTCGTTTATTCACTAGACACAGTAGGTGACTGATGTTGTTAGCTTGGTTTGTGTTTAATTGATCACATTTTGGCTTGACACAGTGGTGCTAATGGATCTCTTGCTGCACGTCTGTTTCACTAACACCCGTCTTCCTTTTGCTGCATATTCACTGGGGTGTGCCTCAAATTTGGAGGAAGTGAGGGATAGTGTTTTCCTTTCGATTATTGCAGCATGTTGCTTAATGGTATTTCAATTGAGAGGCTGCTTGAAGTGTTGTTTCTTGTTGTGCTTATTTTCATTACTCCCAGCACAATTTCACCCCTTACCTTGCTAACACATTTTTAATATGAAAAAAATATGTTTGAATAGAACCTCTTAAGAAACAGTACAAGTATGTGATAAACACCGCCTTAAGAGACCACAGCTTGTTTTAATTCTTGGCTTTTGTTTTCTACTGTCTGTAGTCAAGGCCAGATTGTAGACTTGATGGGCCAAATTCATCACTGGTGTAAACTGACGTAAAAGAAGTTACATCAGGGATGCATTTGGCTCTGTTTACTCAAAAAACCCTAAACAGCTGGATACTTTTATGACCACTAATTATGTTTGTTGCTATGCAAGCTAAGATAATGATAAGGGAATCACATCTCATGCTTCGAGGCATATTTTCATCACCTGTATGTCAGGAAGGAATATACACCCCCACCCCCACCACCCATGTACATCTCTGTGCAATTAGCTAGATATCATGGTGGTTTGTTTTCTATTTATTTTTCTCTTCCTCTGAAGCATCAATTATTAGCTGCAGCCAGAATGAGGATACCAGATTAGATTAACTCAGGGATTCTCAAACTGGGGGTCAGACCCCTCAGGGGGGGTCACGAGGTTCTTACATGGGGGGGTTGCGAGCTGTCAGCCTCCACCCTGAACCCCGCTTTGCCTCCATCATTTATAATGGTGTTAAATATATAAAAAAAGTGTTTTTGATTTATAAGGGGGGGGGTTACACTCAGAGACTTGCTATGTGAAAAGGGTCACCAGTTCAAAAGTTTGAGAACGACTGGATTAACCAATGGTCTGATCCAATAGGGGAATTTCTAGGTTCCTGTACTGGAAAACAAAAATCAGCAGAGGAAGAATACTTATTCCTTTGCAACTTGGAAACAGACTGTGCGGTGTTTTAAATGACTGAATAGCCTATCAACTGCCAAAGGATGAGGCAACACTGAGCTTCTAGCTACATGAAAACTGGCATTGAGAGTGTCCAAGTTTGAGCAACACATTGCACTTCTGCTTAAAGTCTATGAGCAACATCTGCATTCTAGGACTCCTGGGTCCTAAGGATTATATTTGTGGCCAACCATCATGTTATATTAGCATAGACAGCATCAGCCAGGAAAGCAATTGAAAGGCACTGGAAATCTGCCTTGCTGCCCAGATCCAGGGACTAGCTCTCCGATAATCCTAATAGAGAAGATCATGTTTGCCAAGAAAATAGAAGATAGTCAGCAGTTTGTTTCATTCTCCCCCAACTCTTTCTGCTTTAGACAAGACTTAATCAAAAGCTAACAAACATCAGCCTCTCTACACAATGCGGCATTGTCATTCTAGTACTTAGAGAAATCCCAGTCTCTTTATATTATTGACTTTGCCCATTTCCTTTTGTTTCATTTGCTCCCACCTTTCCCTTTTCTCAATAGTGCTTTATTTTTATCTCAAGTAAAGCAAGTCTGCCATCTAATTAATTGATTGGCCTCCACCTGAAGCCAAATGAAACTTGCTCTCTATTAGAGCTCTGAAGAGGATAGAAATTTTGCTTTGTGATGGGTTTTGACATGTCAGCATTTGTCTTCATTCTGATGAGGAATGAAACCCAAACATTTAGAAATTCTCCTCAAAAGAAAATTAGAGAGAGGAAAAAAAAAAAAAAGGTCTGCATCAATCACAATGTTCCATTTTGACAAAAATGGAGTTTGTTTCAATTTTGCCTTTATTTTAGAACAATCATTTCAACATGAAAAATTTGAACCATTTGCTCCAGAAGTGTCAAAACAGGGTGCTTTTACATTGTTGGACATCTTTGGTGTTTCTCTAACCAGGGCTGGCTCCAGGGTTTTGGCTGCCCCAAGCAGCCAAAAAAAAAAAAGCTGCAATCGTGATCTGCGGCGGCAATTCGGCGGGAGGTCCTTCGCTCCGAGCAGGAGTGAGGGACCGTCCGCCGAATTGCCGCCGAACAGCTGGACGTGCTGCCCCTCTCCGAAGTGGCTGCTCCAAGCACCTGCTGCTTGGTAAGCTGGTGCCTGGAGCCGGCCCTGTCTCTAACAAAATTTTGGCAAAAAAAAAATTTTCAAAGCATTTTGGTGAAGCTACATTCTCCAGTGGAAAATGGTTCCATCCGTTTTTCTGACCATCTTTACTGAGACAATGTATTGGTAATTGTATTTCATACCAGGGAGTTTCTACTCTAATGTTGTTAATGAGGGTGTGCGTGTGAGAGACAGACTATCAGTTATACATGGGAGATTTAACAAGGCACCTATTACAATATGTTTGCTTTTTATTTTGCATTAAATCTACATACAAAACTTCAGAAAAATGTATACAGGATATTAGTTATTACAGGGACAAAATGTGAGGTCCTTCCTCTCATTGATCACAATGGGAATTTGCCTGAATAAGCACTGAGTAAAAACTGGATCTCAAGAGCCCAACATTGTTTCCTGTTTTTTATACTACATGTGTGCTTTACGGACAAATGGAATGACAGGTCCTCGCTACAAGGGCAGATCACAAGGAATTCCATTCAGGATCCATAGTGTCCCCTATCTATAGAGACTTGATGCCATCTACATCCATTCATGCAATTGCTAGGGCAAAAATTCATTGAGTTCTTTAATCTTTCGTGATCTTTCATATTGAGATTCCCAAACCTAAGCACTTCCACACAAAGTAAAGAGGCAGATTGATTGGTGGTATGTTAACAATATAGAACCTAGACTGGACCTGCAAACCCTTATTCATATAAATAATACTGATTCACATGGGGCTCAGTCCTGGGACATGCTGAGGTCCTGACTCTTTCAGAAGAGAATGAAAGTTGAAGGCTCTCACCATTTCAAAAGACTGCTCAGCATCTTCCAGGACTGAACCCCTAGAATGAAACCCTGCTCACTCTATTAATGCTGTCCCATTGTGCCTGTTACTGCTTTGAGGCATTGAGAATATTATTGCCCTCAGTAGAGGCAGGAGCAGGTGAATAATTGACTGTGTTGGGACTACTTACGTCAGGCGAACAGGATTTGTCCCACGACTAGTCCCAGTAACTTCAGTGGGATTTCTTGCCTAAGTAAGGATAATGCACATGTAATGCTCAGGGTTGTAATTTTTATAGGATTCAGGTTAAAGGACATACATATCAAACAAACACCATTTCACTGGTGATATAATTCCAAAGTCAGCATATGAAATGTTTTACTTGTCTCTTTAGCGATTGTTGATGAATGGAACAAAGCTGCAGGTGAACACAAAGGACTGGCTGTTTGTATTTCTGCCCTGCCAGCATGGCAGATTGTATAGTAAGCAAGTCATTGTGCCTGGAACTAGACCAACAGAATGCTGACAGATAGGTATTTGGAAAGTGAATTCCTGAAAATGAAAATAAGCTGTCACTGATTAGTGACCTGTTCTATTAATTACAATGTGATGTCTTTCTTCTCTAGCTGAATGCAGAGGACCGAATAAGAGATTTATTCAGGCAATATGGGTTTGATCATTTGAGGTGCTGAACACAAGGAAAGATCAAAAAGAACAGGAGTACTTGTGGCACCTTAGAGACTAACAAAAGATCAGGCACCTTGTGAAGTGTATGTTTGGGGGGCTGACTGCAGGATAAAAGGACCATCTCCCACAATCAACTGTTTGACTGCAGGAGGTCAGAGCTAAATAACTGTAGCTGGATTTTTTAAAAGGGCTGTATAATTTTATAAGCAGTTTAAAATATAGGTGGATGTTCAGAACAAGCACATCTCATGATTCTGGCTGATTGCTGCCAGTATCAAGGAGGACATTTCTTCCTCACATATAGCCTGGTACAAGTGGTTTCATTCAATACGGTGGCTTTTCATTTTCCTCTAAAGCACAAGGTACTAGTTTGAATGGGCTAGCAGTCTACAACATTATGCCCACCTTCAGGCTTCGATGGAATTGCAGAGCTGTGTTGTTCTTCCCACTTGTCTAGCTTGCTAAGTTTTTCTACATCACTCAGGAGCATAAAATCTCAGCAATGAATTTACCTAATTTTCCTAGAGCTCATCCTTTTCATTCACCAAAGGCTGCTTCTGAATACAGAAAGTCTTTCATTGCCTGTGGCTTGTGGCGCTGGCATGGCCTGGTGCTGCTGTAATAGTGTTCTCCATTTGTGTGTTAAGACTCACTCTTTTTTTACTACCACCTTCAGCACTAAGACTAGGGAATATGCAAAGCTCAAAATGTAAGTTATAAGTTGTAAGATCAATTGTGCCTGATAGAAACAGCCCTGCACTGGGAATGGCGCAGAGATGCACTGGTGCAGATGAAATTCCAGGGGAGTCCTCAGATTTCCCAAGTACGTAACGGGAGCATGCTCGGCTGATGCCATGGAGAGGATATGGATCCATAGGCTTGCCTCCTCCTGGCTTGCTCCTCCCAGGCGATAGGATGGAGCAGTTCTTGTGCAGGTCCTGGGTACAATTTTGCCTGAAGCATCTTTTCTAATAAATGTTTAGTTTTCATTAAAGATGCTGGCTCCACAGCTTAGAAGACTGACAACTGCTATTCAACCACTGTAAAAGGATAGCCCAGGCAATAGCACCATAAACTTCCCCACACTGACCTGCCAATGCACCTCCCTCCTTACCAGAGACCATCTCTTAGGGTAACATTGGCTTTGTCTTCACCGACTAGCTAACCTGTTTTCACTTGAGTGTTGCCCCTAACCTGACCCAGCCCTGGACCTCCCTGCTGAGACTGTCAGAAATGAATATCACTTAATGCAAGCTCTGGTGATCTTATGATGTGGATACTTGTCTGCCAGGAACTGGACCATCAAAATTATTTTCTACAGGTCACTGAAGAGCCAACAGATAGTGACCATAACTCACCCCATCAAGCTGGCCTGCATTCAATGAGACAATGTAGCAGCGAAAGACTTCCTTTCACCATGTCACTGCCGAGCACCAAAAAGCGTGCTTTACAAAACACAGTAGGCAGTGTTCCTGAGGATAATGCAATCTGAAAGATGCAGGACAATGGCTGGGACAACCCTTTAATTAACTAACAGTGTGGTGAGGAAAAACCTGGAAGAGGTTACTCAGCTTGTGCAGAAACTGAGGTGCTTTGAGATGCGTGTCCCTATGGGTGCACCACAGTTGGTGACTAGAAAGCAACGCCCCTAATTGGAAGGCTGAGGCTTCGGAGCAGCATTTACTGCATATGATAGGACAGTATGTCCTAGGAGAGTATCCGCTATGGCATTGTGAGTAATAGCGTAGTGATGGGCAAAAGTGTCTATTGGTGCCCATGTGGCAGCTTTGCAAATGCCAGTAATGGGAACATTATTGAGAAAAACAATGGAGGTGGAAAGCGAACAGGTGGGATATGCTCCGATTGCAATAGGAGGTTGTCTATTGTGTAGTTCATAGGAGAAATGTATACACTGTGAGATCCACTTAGAAAGGTGTTGTTTAGAGATGGCTGCACCCCTGGAGCTTTCAGTCATTGAAAGGAATAAATGTGGTGATTTTTGGAAAGGTTTAGTCCTGTCCAAGTAGAAAGCTAATGCTCGTCTAGGCTGTGCAGAGCTGCCTCCTGTTAGTTGCAGTGAGGCTGTGAAAAAAAGAAAGGAAGGTGAATTGGTTGATTGAGATGGAAAGATGATAGAACCTTGGGTAAAAATCTTGGATGTGGGCGTTGTGTAACTTCGGTTTTGTGAAAAAGTATAAAGGCAGTTTTAACTGATAAATGAATGAAAGATCACGTTGCCAGTGGTTCAAAAGGAGGTTTAGTCAGAGAACATAGGACAAGGCTGGGATCGGGTCTCGTATGTGGGAATAAAGATTTTGGAGACCCTTCAGAAAACATTTTGTGAGTGGGTGTGTGAAGATAGAATGGCCGTCTATGTGGTAGGGAAAAATGCACCGGAATGGAGCAGGTGGGTAGTCTTGATTGTTTAAGGTATAATATGTAGTCCAGGATAAGTGGCAGTGGAGCATGGATTGTGTCGACCGGATGGGAGGCACACCGGTATTGGAATCTAGACCATTTCTGAAGTGAGTCTAGTCATGTTGCACCTGCTATTCAAAGGATCTGTTAAACTGCATCTGAACAGGCTATTTCTGAATCCTGGAACCATGGAGGAGACAGGCTTTGAGTTAGAGCATTTGTGGATTGGGGTGGAGCATGTGCTTTGCATCCTGTGAAAGGAGTCACGGCATTGAATGGAGAGAGATCGGTTGGCTTATCATGCAAAGGATGTAAGTATAACAGAACTGACGTGGCCATGTTGGAGCTATAAGAATGACATGAGCTCAGTCTCCCTGTATCTTGCGGAGTACTCAAAACAGAAGAGGGAAGGGAGGGAAGGCATACAATAGTGGGGCATTCCATGTGATGAGGAATGCATCTCCCAGGGATCCGTGTCTCAGTCCCACACTCGAGCAGAATTGAGAGCAGCAGGCATTTTGTGGAGTAGCAAAAAGATCTATGATGGGGAATCCCCATTGGTTGAAGATGAGCTGAAGGATCCACATATCCAGTTCCCGCTCGCAGTTGTGGGAGAATCTACTGCTTAATGAGCCCGCACTGGTGTTTTGGTGTCCAGGGAGTTATGCGACTGAGATGGTGATGTTGTGTTGGATACATCAGTTCCATAATTTCAGTGCTTCTGAGCCTAAAGGAATGGGACCTTGCTCCGCCTTGTCTGTTGATGTAAAACATGCAGGCAATATTGCCCATCATGCCTCCGATGATGTGATGTTCCAGTAGTGGGAGGAAATGTTGAAAAGCATTGTGGACCACTTGGAGATTGCGGACCACTAGGAGATTGAGGTGTAGGGTGGATTTGTTAAGGACCATCTGCCCTGCACTGTATGATTGTGAAGGTGTGCTCCCCAACCAATTAAGGAGGCGTCAGTTGTGAGAATCATTGTCTGTTCCAGTTGAAGGAAAGGAACCCCGACACACAGACATTCTTGGGCTGTGTCCACAATACTAGTGAGTTCTTGACCCTCATTGGCATGGTTAAAATTTTGTGGAGGCTGTATTTGTGAGAGACATATACTATATGGAACCATGCCTGAAAACATCACATGTGTAACTGTTCATGCTTTACCACAACTGTGGCTGCTGCCATGTGGCCTAGTAGCTGGAGACACATTCTGGCGGAGATCTGGGGGCAGGCTTGTACCATGAATATAAGATCCTCTATAGTCAAGAATCTGTGAGGTGGGGGCAGGCCCTGGCTTGTATGGCATCTAGTTGTGGGTCGATGAAGTCTAGGTGTTGTACTGTTGCTAAAGTAGACTTGTCCATATTCATGTGGAGGCCTAGGTTCATGAAAAAGTCCACTGTCACCTGGCCAGCGTGAAGACCGTCAGCTTCAGATGAGGCCTTGAGGAGATAGTCATCTAAGTATGGAAAGATGACGATGCCTTGTTTCTTGAGGTAGGCAGCGACTACCACAAGAACTTTGGAGAATACATGTGGGGCTGTCGATAGTCTGAAAGGCAGTACCTTGTACTGATAGTGATCAGCATCCACAGTGAACCAGAGAAACCATCTGTGGGCAGGGTGTATTGTGATGTGGAAGTACATGTCTTGGAGATTGAGAGCTGTGAACCAGTCCCCCTGTTTCAGATCTGGGATAATGGTGAAGAGGAAACCGTCTTGAAGAGTTGCAATTTGATTAACTTGTTTACATTTCAAAGGTCCAGGAGGGGTTGCCAGCCACTGGATTTCTTCTGGATCAGAAAATAATGGGAGTAGAAATCCAGGACCCAACCACATCAGCCACACCATCAAGGGCTCATTCACCTGCACAACCACTAATGTTATATATGCCATCATGTGCCAGCAATGCCCCTTTGCCATGTACATTGGCCAAACCGGACAATCCCCCCCGCAAAAGAATAAATGGACACAAATCAGACATCAGGAATGGTAACATACATAAGCCAGTAAGTGAACACTTCAATCTCCCTGGTCATTCTATTATAGATTTAAAAGTCACTATCATTGAACAAAAAAACTTCAGAAACAGACTTCAAAGAGAAACAGCAGAACTAAAATTCATTTGCAAATTCAACACTATTAATCTGGGCTTGAATAGGGACTGGGCGTGGCTGGCTCATTACAGAAGCAGCTTTTCCTCTCCTGGAATTGACATCTCCTCATCTATTATTGGGAATGGACTACATCCACCTTGATTGAATTGGCCCTGTCAACACTGGTTCTCCACTTGCAAAGTAACTCCCTGCTCTCCATGTGTCAGTATATAATGCCTGCATCTGTAACTTTCACTCTATGCATCCAAAGAAGTGAGGTTTTTACTCACAAAAGCTTATGCCCAAATAAATCTGTTAGTCTTTAAGGTGCCACCAGACTCTTTGTTGTTTTTATAGATACAGACTAACACGGCTACCCCCTGATACTTGACAATTGCAGAAGATGATTTATTTCTCCCCTAGAATAGATAGTCAGGGAAGGATGTTCCATTCCTTCCTATCTCTAGAACCCATTTGTCAGAGGTGATTAGTCTCCAGGATGGAAGAAATGGAGCTAATCGGTTGCCAAACTGGTGGATATTGAAGATGGTTTGAATGACTGGAAGAGGAGGAGGCTTCTTGGGACTTCGACCACACCTTGCTTGGCTGGGGGTGCATGAGAGGAGTGAGCTGTCCATGTTTCGCAGAGGGCCTTTGTCTTTGGCACTGGGTGTCATAGTGCCATCGAGGAGTGTACAGTGGTGGTTGGGATCATGGGGGGGAGATACTTTCCCAGAGATCACTTTCTCAGCATTTAAATGCCAGCATCAAAGAGGAGTCTTTAAGGGAGTGCAGGGAATTGTCTGTATGCTCTGCAAATAGTGTGTGGCCCTCAAAGGATAAGTCTTCCACTGTGGTTTGTACTTCCTTAAGAAAGCCTGAGAGGTGCAGCCATGACGCACGCCTCATGATCACAGCAGTTGTGATGAAGTGGGCGGCGGAGTCTGCAGAGTCGAACAAGGCTTGTAGGGCTGTACGGGCCAAGAGGTGCCCCTCAGATATTAGTGTCTGAAATTGTTCTTTCTTGGCCTCAGGAAGGTCATGACAGAGTTTCTCTAATTAGGAGCAGTTAAGATTGTTATACTTAGCCATAAGAGCTTCATATAATTAGATATTCGAAACTGGAGTGTGGTTGATGAATAAACGTTGCATTGGAATAAATCCAAGTGTTTCCAGTCTCTATTTTGATGGTTAGACTGAGATTAGTGCTGTCAGCCTTTCTTGCACCACATTGACTACTAGAGAATTTGAGGTGGGATGCAAGAACAGGAATTCCGCATCCTTGGCCGGAAAATATTTTTTTTGTCAGCATGTTTTCAGGTTGGAGGGATGGACCCCAGGATCTGCCAGAGCACTTTCATGGGATCGAGAAGAGCCTCGTTGATAGGTAGTGCAATTTTAGAGGAAGAGGATGTGTGAAGGATATCAAGCAGTTTATCTTTCACTTCATCCAAAGGAATCTGGAGGGACTCTGCAGTCTTGAGAAATAATTCCTGAAAGTGCCTGAAATAGTGAGCAGCCGTAGGAGGTGGAGGCATCATACCTCATAGGGGAAGAAGAGGAGAAATGTAGTATTGGTGGAGCTTCCTCCTGTTCTTCCTTCTCCTCCGGTACCGGCAGAGGTTTGGTTTATTTCTGGTGGGCAACAGAATGATGGAGAAGGGAGAGGTGTAGGTCTCTGGCTTGGCTCCATGGGAGGTTTCCCAAATTGTGCCCTCTACATGGCCCAAGGGTCTCAGAATGGCTAGCGTGGAGGAAGTGGAACGTGTGGTTGCATTCATGGTGGTCCACACCAGGATTGTGGTCTGGATATGGATTGTGGTCCAGATTTGGATTGCATATAGTGAGGCTGCATAGATAAAGTTGTTGGAGCCTGTCTCAAATAAGAGGGCATGATGGAGCCCTCCTCCTCTTCTTTCTCCTCATTGCTGGGGAAGGGAGTGCTGTCCTCAGAGGTGAAAGGAAGATGTCATGAGTCTGGAGAGGAGGGTGAAAGTGCGGGGAGGTTAGGGTGACCAGATGTTGGCAAGAGATGCTCTCCTGTCAGCATAGAGCATCTTCACCAGACGTGCTACAGCTGCATGGGTGCAGTTGCACCAATGTAGCGCTTCTAGTGTAGTCCTGCCCTTAGATAAGGAGAAACTGAGGTTGCAAAAAATGTGAGATGGGGCGATATGACACTACACACCTGGGGGGCACCTTGTGACCCCCATATTCGTCATTTATATATAATTGTGATATTACATATAAAGCAGGCCATGTGAGGTATAAAGGGAAAGGTTATGATCTGCTGAAAATCATTTTTCTATCTAAATATATATATCATTAAT
Source organism: Trachemys scripta elegans (assembly GCF_013100865.1). Classification (NCBI taxonomy): domain Eukaryota; kingdom Metazoa; phylum Chordata; order Testudines; family Emydidae; genus Trachemys; species Trachemys scripta. The sequence continues at coordinate 105,025,991 of NC_048304.1, read as the reverse complement.
GCACATGAAGTTATGATAATGTGTTTTATGGTTGTCACTAAAATATGCTGTAGATATGGGAGGCGCCCAGATACTAGCTCTCCAGAGACAATGACAAGGGAGGTAACCAACACCCGGGTGGGTGCTGAACAGACATCACCAGCCATTGTCCAGCAGAGGAATTACAATTCAATGACTCACTCACAGGAGACACACCAGGGTATTGCTGCAACTTGGGACTCAGCCATGCCCACCAGACATTCCTGGACTTGTGTTCTCCAAGCACATGGACTAAGGGTATAAAACAGAATAGAGTGACCACATGCTGGGCCTTTCTCCTGCCACCACCTATGCTGCAAGCAACAAGGACAGTCAGAAGACTGAAGATTTCAACAGAGGAAACTGGCCCAGGTTTAAGCAACAAATGTGTATATTAAGGACTGCAATATCCAGTGGGTGAGAAAAACTGCTTAATGTAGAGGTTGCCCAGTCTAATAGGGTTGAGAGTTTAGACTGTGTGCTTATATTATATTTTGGTAACCACTCTGACTTTTTGCCTATCACTTACAATCTATCTTTTGTAGTCAATAAATTTGCTTAACTGTTTATCCTTACCAGTTAGTTTGCCTGAAGTGTTTGGTAAGGGTGTTTGCTCAGGTTTACAAATGCTGGTGTATATCCATTTTCCATTGTTCAAGTGGTAGGCCAGTTAATAAATTTGCACTGCTCATTTTGAACAGTGCAAGACAGTATATCCCTGAGGTACAAGGCTGGGAGCCAGGGGGATTTGGCTGGTGCCTCTCTCTGAGTGATTCATGAGTAGCTCTGGGAGCATTCATGCAATCTAGCTGGATGGGGGGCTCCACGTGCGGTTGTGCTGAGTGATGACAGCGCCCAGAGGAGCTTGCTGCTTGTCCCTAGCAAAGCATTGTGTGAGACAGCCCAGGCTGGAGAGGTAAGGGGGCTCAGCGTGTGACATTACACTCCATATTCTTTATGGAAATATGCTTATGATATGGACATGACATAACAGATGTACTTTATGTAAGGTATCATTGGAAAGGTTATGATTTATGAAATGTGTTTATCCAATTTGTATGCATGTATCATTTTTGTATCTCAAGCTGGGACTATTGATCATGTCTCTATTTCAAATGTGCTATGTTGGATGAGGCCAAATAGTGTTAGTGGCTTATTGAAGAAATGCACACAAGCATAAGGATTACCCCAGGAACTGTGTACAATAGAAACCTCTCAGAGATAACTCTACACAATGGGAACTGTTTGACCCAGGTCCCAGCAAAAAAGCTTTCCAGCAAGGGGGGAGGGGAGATATAAAAGAGGGACAATGACAACATGAGGGGTCCTCACTCTCCCTACAACACATCTGAAAACACCTGAGGAACAAAGACTGAACTGTGAGAAGTGATGGTCCCAAGCTAAGATCTTTAGCCTGTGTATGAAAACCTGGGAAAACCAAGGCAACTTGTGCCTGTCAGCCTGTTTAACACTTAGGGTGAGAATTTTGCTAATTTGTATCCTACCTATCTAGTGTGTCAAGCTCAGTTTGTGTGTTTTGTTTTATTTGCTTAGGAATCTGCTTTGTTCCATTTGCTATCCCTTGAACCACTTAAAACAGGGGTCGGTAACCTTTCAGAAGTGGTGTGCCAAGTCTTCATTTATTCATTCTAATTTAAGGTTTCATGTGCCAGTAATACATGTTAACGTCTTTAGAAGTTCTCTTTCTATAAATCTATAATATATAACTAAACTATTGTTGTATGTAAAGTAAATAAGGTTTTAAAAATGTTTAAGAAGCTTCATTTAAAATTAAATTAAAAAGCAGAGGCCCCCGGACCGGTGGCCAGGACCCAGGCAGTGTGAGTGCCAGTGAAAATCAGCTCGCGTGCCACCTTCGGTATGCGTGCCATAGGTTGCCTACCCCTGACTTAAAATCTGCATTCTATAGTTAATAAAATTTGTTTTGTTTATTATTAAACCCAGTTTATGTAATTTCTAACTGAGGGGGGGACAAGAAGTCGTGCATCTCTCTCTTCACATTGAGGAAGAGGGCAGAATTTTATGAGCTTGCGCTGTACAGATATTTCTAAGCAGTGCAAAACAGTATTATTTGGGGTTTTATCTCCCAAAAGGGTGTGAGTGCTGGAGGAGTCCTCTCACACAGAGCTGACTTCAGTCTGTGGCTGCAGCTGGGTGTGGCCCTACCTCTGTGTGTGTGCGCGTGCGCTGCAAGAGGCTGGAGGGCCTAATTCAGCAAAACAGGAAGTGGGAACCGAGGCTGGTGGAGCAGGAGAGGCTCAGTGAAATCCTTGTACATCAGGTGGCATCCCAGAAGTGGGGTCCAACCTGTCACACAGTAGTCCCACAGTCCCAGGCTGCACCCCAGGGATCCCATCAGGAGGATGGTGATTTTATCAATGAAAGACAAAGGAAGTAGTGGGTTTGAAAGAAAGGGGACCAGCTCTGGAGCATAGGCGCCAACTCCATGAGTGCTCCGGGGTTGGAGGACCTATGGGGAAAAATTAGTGGGTGCTCTGCACCCACCGGCAACCAAGCTCCCCGCCCCCTACCTCACCTCTGCCTCCTCCCTGAGCATGCTGCGTCTCTGCTCCTCCCTCCCTCCCAGCGCTTGCTACCGCCAAACAGCTGTAGCAAGTTCTGGGAGGGAAGGGGGAGGAGTGGAAATGTGGTGTGCTCAGAGGAGGAGGCAGGGAAGAGGCAGGGCCAGGGTGGGTATTTGGGGAAGGAGTTGAACAGGGGCATGGAGGGGGCAGAGTTGGGATGGGGACTTTGGGGAAGGGGTTGGGGAATGGGAGCGGGAGAGGGCGGGACAGGGATGGGGTCGGGGCGAGGCCAGGGGCACAGCGGGGGTCGAGCACCCACCGGTGCCAGAAGAATTCGACGCCTCTGTTCTGGAGAGAATTAGTCTGAGATGAGATGTCTAGGAGAAGATGTCAGATTGAGAGAGAGAGAGAGCATGAGTGTGTGCTCTGGAGTGACAGAAGGAGAGAGGGACAACTTGGGGTTGCAAGGAAAGCTTCTCAACTTGTTAACAATGAACTAGTAACGGAAACCTTGGGAACGGACATAATCACCTAAGCTGTCCAGTCTCCCATACATTAAAATGGAGGTGCTTTTTAAACTACAATACAATGGATGGAGAATTGGAGTGAGGAGTCTTGGAGGAAGTCTCCAAACGCCCTTGCCTGATAGTAATGTAGCTAGGTTTGACCATTTATTTCTAGTAATTAGTCAACAAATATATGCAGCCATATGCTCAGTGTTATATCATAGGCAACTGAAGAGCAAGCGAGGGCTGGGAAATCAACCTCATAATTTATATTGGCTATTGACCACCACCAGAAAGGTGAGTAGCAAACAGTTCATGGAGCACATTTTTTCAGACCAAAAGTTTAGACCAGTTCTAATCATTAAAGCACCATAAGCATTTATAAGGTCATATTGTCCTTTATACCACTCTGGCAATGTAAAAGAGCCTGAAAACTTTTACACCTGTTTTATACTCTTGGGGGGAATTCACAAAGACAATGGGAAGAATTTACTAAGCAGGCAGGCTGCTACATTCTGCTCTGCCTGAGGGGACAGAGCCTGCCCCACGCCTACCTCCTCAGAAACACCCCAAAGCCCTCCCCCTCCACGCTAAGTTTGTCACAATAGCGAGCGGGAGGGACAGAGTGTGTGTGTCTCTCTCTCACATGTATGACTGCCCAGCCCTCCTCCCCTTCTGGCGGTGATTTACATCTCTGCCGGCTGCTCCAGGTGCCCAAACCAACCTGCCTGTGCTGCTGGGGAGGGGTGTGTGACCGCTCTTGTGGCTTCCCTTTGCTTCCCCTTCATACATCATTTTTCTGTGGGGAAGCAAAGAAATCTACAGGGGACATGAATTCTGAATGCAGTGATGCAAAATTCCTCCAGGAGTAATTGTTTTGAGGCTGTAGTGACATCTGAAAGGGTAGCCAGAAAGAGGAGATAAAGGCTTAGTTGTCTTGAGATCTGAAGAGCTCTGTGTAGCTTGAAAGCTTCTCTCTCTCTCTCTCTCTCTCTCTCACACACACACACACACACACAAGTTGGTCTAATAAAAGATATTACCTCACTCACTTTGTCTCTAATATCCTGGGATCAACACAGCTACAACACTGAAAGCAAGACACAGAAGCTAGCAAAAAGCAGCAAGACATCCAGGCTGTGCATACCAGACAGCTCAAGCAAAGTAAAAAATAATCTGTTTACTGACAGCAGCAAACAAACATCTTAACAGAAGCTGGGAAAATAAGTTCTCTCTCTTACGCAAGGAAAGCTGACAGTTGCACACAGTCAGACACCACTACAGAAACTGACATGCTAAATAGTGACTTATGTACTAGGTTTCTACACACACCCACATATTACATTCTGATGTTTAATGTTCACAAACCATTAGATACAACATGTATATTTATGGTTTGATAATCAGCTGTCATTAACAGATTAGTAAACAACATAATGTTCATATTTAGGAGGACTATGAAAACTAAAGAGAAATTGCCAACTCCGAAGAACATTTTTCTCCACACTTAATGGGGTGGGGGGGGGAGAAGGAGGAAATATTCTGCGTAAATTAATTATGAGAAATTGGCAATGCCTCCACTACTGTATAACTGTAATTATCTCATCTCAATGCGTGGGACTTTAGTCATGCCCCCCCAGCTATTCACATCAATGAAAGTTAAAATATACATGGATGGGTATGTTCTTAACTCATTTTTACTTGTCCTCCTTTATCTGAACTGGGAAAACTTGTTCGTTTCACACAGTGATTTGCCAAGATAATCTGGCCCACTTCCCCCACTCTCCTCTTGTAAACAAAGTGTCCCTCAAACTTCATATGGGGGCAAAAGTACTTCTCAGCATGGGAACCTCCAGTTAAACTAAACTAGGCAGCTTGTTGAGTCAAATGTGGTTCACCCTTCAGTTTTCATACTTCTGTGCTAACATTCATTGAGGAAGGCTGGCAAAGACTGATAAAACAGATCCTAATCTTCATTGCCTTTAGAAGAATATGGCTAATCATTTTAATGTTTCTATTGACTTAGAAGAGCTAGGTATTATGTAGTGTTTTCCATCAGTAGATCTCAAAACACTTTACAACAAGGACAGTAATGTACCAGTTTCAAGACAGGTGCTGGAAAGAATCCAAGAACAGACCTTACAAGACAGAGATTTACAAGTGCTCACATTTGTCATTCTGTCAGGATGACAAGACACCAAAGGAGAAGCCCCACCTGCCTCTCTAGATCACTGGAACTATTGAGATGAACTGAATGGACAAGATTCAGCAAAATGATAATACCCCATTCACTGAAAATAGAAAAACTTCAAGAGCAAATCAGAGCCATTCTGGAATAGAATCCTGTATCTGGAAAGCCAGAGACCCAGTTTACTGGCCAAACATGACCAAGGATATCTGAGACCTGGTGAGCAGATGTGATACATGTGGTGAAATACAAGCCAAGCAGCAAGGAGAGGCCATGAACTAACAGACCTTGGAGCAAAGCAGAAATGGACCTTTTCACTGCAAACCACTCATTATTATCAATTATACAGACTTCTGGGAACTATATGAACTGTCAGACACTACCACAGTGACCGTCAGACAAAACAATGAAGCACTTCAGCAGGTGTACTACCCCAAAACTCTAATTTCAGACAATGGACCTCAGTTTACTTGCTGGGAGTCTATGCAGTTTACCTAGGAATGAGAAGACAGTCACATTGCATCAACACCATACCAGACAGTCAAATGGTAAAGCTGCATCGGCAGCTCAGTGGGCTCGATATCAAGACACATGCATACCTTTGCCCTAGCATTACTACAGCCTGCCACGGTGGAAGAAGTAGAATTAAAAAAAAGGAATACTCATGCCAAGGCCAAAGCCTACTATGACCAACAAGCTAAAGATCTCCCAGAATTACACCCTGGAGACACTGTCAAGATCAAATTATTTTCTCAGGACAAAATCATGTAACTTGCTTCTAAGTGCATGTGTTGAACAGTTAAAATGTTGTTCACATAACATAGAATTGGACGGGCACAGGCTACAGGCTGGGGACTGACTGGCTAAGCAGCAGTTCTGCAGAAAAGGACCTGAGGATTACAGTGGACGAGAAGCTGGATATGAGTCAGCAGTGTGCCCTCATTGCCAAGAAGGCCAACAGCATATTGGGCTGTATTATTAGGAGCATTGCCAGCAGATCGAGGGAAGTGATTATTCCCCTCTATTTGGCACTGGTGAGGCCACACCTGGAGTACTGCGTCCAGTTTTGGTCCCCCCTGACTCCCACCCCACACACACTACAGAAGGGATGTGGACAAATTGGAGAGAGTCCAGTGGAGGGCAATGAAAATGATTAGGGGGCTGGGGCACATGACTTATAAGGAGAGGCTGAGGGAATTGGGCTTATTAAGTCTGCAGAAGAGAAGAGTGAGGGTGGATTTGATAGCAGCCTTCAACTACCTGAATGGGGGTTCCAAAGAGGATGGAACTAGGCTTTTCAAAATCAGAGGTCTGGAAAAGGACACCGAGGCTGAGAGTAGCACCTATTGAAATTCTGGGGCACCTGCCCGTATCAGAAGTGCTCCCCCAGCCTAAGGGAGGAGCCACTAAACCCAGGTTTCAACTAATTCCAGGGGACAACAAATGATTAAACAGGGTCAGGAGTGAGGGTCATAGGTACAAAATCAGGGATCCAGAGGGGGACACCAAGCCTGGGAGCTAGCACTATTGAATTCTGGGAAGGGATGGGCTCAAGCCTGCATGTATCAGAAGGCCCCTTCCCCAGCCTAAGGGAGGAGCCACTAAACCCAGGTTTCAACTAATTCTGGGGGACAATAAATGATGTAACAGGCACAGGAGTGAGTGTCATAGGTACAAAATCAAGGATCCAGAGGGGGACACCAAGGCTGGGAGCTAGCACATGAGCCAGCACTCTGATCACTTCAGCACTAATTGGTTCCCTCAGGGAGGCCTGACTGAGGAATAAACTGCAGTTATCTAATCAAACTGGCAGGCCTGGTTTAATTAGCACATTAATGAACTGAGGTTTGATAAAAAGGCACAAAAAGAAGTGCAGGGAGAGGAAGAGGGCTAGGTAGGTCCAGTCTCACAGAGATCTCAGGGAAGTGAGATTTCTGCCCCTCTTAGGCCCTGGGGGAAAGGGCTGAAAGCACAAAGGACCCCAGAAACAGCATTGCTGCAAGAACTAAAAAGGTCTTGTTGGAGGGAATGTAAATAAATGACATGGTGTAGATACCCAACCAGTGGAGTCTGAGCAAGTTTCTGTGGTGTGCGGAGGCAGAAGTGGAGAGCACTGTGCTATACACTTCCCCCTAATTTGGTGGTCTATGGTAGACCCTTACTTTGACATAATCCCTGTTTTTTCCCTTTTTATCTTCACCCAGAGACTTTCAACTGGTCTGCCTCTCACCTCCTTCTGGACCTGTTTGTGAAGGACTCATACTAACAGTGATGAGTGCCACAGAATAGCCTATAAGGAAGCTAATAATTCTGTATTCAGGGGAGGGTCTAGATTAGTGGTGGGTAACCAGCAGCCTGCACGTAGCCCGTCAGGGTAATCCACTGGCGGGCCCCGAGACAGTTTGTTTACATTGACCATAAGCAGGCCACAGGGACATGCTGGCAGCCGCTTCCCGCAGCTCCCATTAGCCGGGAATGGCGAATCGCAGCCACTAGGAGTTGCAGGTGGCCATGCCTGTGGACGGTCAATGTAAACAAACTCTCTTGCAGCCCGCCAGCGGATTACCCTGACGGGCCGCGTGCAACCTGCAGGCCACAGATAGCCCACTACTGGTGTAGATGGTGTGCAGTAAGTAGGACCTGGGGCAACATGTTAAATGATGAAGTTAAGAATGAAAGCTGAATAGCTGCTCATTCAGTGGGCACCATCTATCCTTTGACTCTATCTCCCCTTGTAAGTATTCTCACACTTATTATCAAACTGTCTGTACTGGGCTAGCTTGATTATCACTTCAAAAATTTTTTTTCTCTTAATTAATTGGCCTCTCAGAGTTGGTAAGACAACTCCCACCTGTTTATGCTCTCTGTATGTGTGTATATATATCTCCTCAATATATGTTCCATTCTATATGCATCCGAAGAAGTGGGCTGTAGTCCACGAAAGCTTATGCTCTAATAAATGTGTTAGTCTCTAAGGTGCCACAAGTACTCCTGTTCTTCTTTTTACCATGTATCCTTTACATTGAATGAGGTAAGGGTCCTGTGGAAAAAGTGGTATATGATAATGTAATTAAAGACTGTATCATGAGGTAGGTATACAAGGGGGCCAAATTATGGTTGCATAGGCAACCTTAATTCTGGCATTTCCTAACTTCTGAGTGCTTGACTCTGCAACCTTAACATTATTTTAATATAGCTTTTTTTGGATGTAATGGCAACAGTAGTGTACGCTGACCGGGCCTGGTTTTGTTTTTTATGCTCGTAATGCTGTGAGATCTTGGGCGGGATTGTGCTCCAAACTACTTACTACATGGCAGCAACTCTGAGGGCTTGATCTAGAGACTATTGATGTCAATAGGAATCTTTTTGTTGACTGCAGTGGGCTCTGGATCAGACCGCAAGGGAGTAGCTGGGATACAGGTATGCAAAATGAGCAAGCATTAGTTCCCTGTTCCCTTCTTTCAGGTCAATCTCTTGCTACCATATCAACTACTCTGTATACTGAGTAGTTTAATCCATCAGCCTCTGTCTTAGCAATTCCCCCATCTTCTCTGAAAGTGCAGTTCATAACCCATGTTTTCTATGTTGCCCACAGCTAATGCAGTGTCAGTCACTTGGCCATTCCAGGATGCAATATCACACCAACCCTCACAACCTACCTGCATCTCCTTGTCTATTGTCCCCACCTCACATCTTATAGCACCAGTGCCTCTATAGTAACTGCTTTCATTGTGAGACTGTGTGGATAATGCAGTCTAACATTCACGTGCATTGTTGTATAAAAACTGGTTGCTTTGAAAATCATATCATAAATGGGAAGAGGGTAAGTCCAGCTCAGGTGAATATACAGCAGAAGTAGATGTTTTCTTAAAACTTGTTTATTACTGTCAAAGAGTCACACACAGATGTGCGTAACATGCAGAACATAAAAGTGAAGTACACTATCTTAAAAAGATTCTGAACACCAAGATTGTGTGTATAATAAAATAGTATCTTAAAAAGGACTCAATAGATAAATGCTACCTATTTTCCTTTATCTGACAGTTAAACACAAAAGAGTAATAACAAAGATTTATGATAAAACAGATTGACAGCCTATTCTGTGTATTGAGATAAGCACACATGGGACCATACTACAAAAGCATCTAAGGCAAAGAGAAGCAAGTTACACCAAATTAGAAGAGAAGGAGGGGGTGAAAGATCACACTTAGGGGATATGCAAGTGACTTTACTTGTCATACAAGTGCTTGAATGGAGTGTCAACAATTGAGTCTCTCCCTCTGAATGACTGAAATCTGCTTCTTGGGATAGGGCTGATTATATCTGTGACACTGTATGTACAATACAAAGGGTCACAAAAATCCAATTCCGCTGCTTTTAATTCATTCCTATGACATACAGCTGACTATGTTTTTTTTCAAACCACACTAGGGCTGAAAGGGTTTACTTTCATTTTTTGGAAAAGCTGGCTGTTCTGCCTGGGAGGATAAATTCTCAAGCAGATGAATTCTCCAAATAGCTTAGTAAATTAAGGTAAAATAGATAAAAGCAGAATTGTTTCCCTGTAGGATGTAGGGGTCAGCATTTAGATGGACTGGGGAAGTAGGAGGGTATGGCCAGGACATCTGTCCATAGCATATAGATTGTCTAGACCCAAAATTCTATATTGAAGAGGGTGCAGGACCCATATCTGCAGCTTGGCTGGCAGGGTGACCCAATCCCTATCTTAACGACAAGGAGCAGGAGGATTCTGTCCTTTCAAACGCAGCATAGGGCTTTGCACAGAGGAACTTTTACTTCAGCTTTGTTGCCAGGACCAGGATTTGTCTCAAAGTTTATCCAATCCTTCTTCAGAAGACCATTAACAGCATGTAACAAAGATTTCGTAGCATGGAGGAAATAACTGCGTTGAGCTTTCCTTTCTATGTGGTAGAGGATGGTCCAGAGATTAGGGCACTAGCATAGCACTTGAGAGACCCAAGTTCAATTCTCTACTGCACTACAGACTTCTTGTGAGAACTTGGGCAAGTTACTTGTGTGTGGGTGTGTCTACGCTACAAACGTAAGTCTATTTAAGTTAAGTCAAGATACAGCCAGTGCAGTTATTACCGTGATTTTTCACGTCCATACTACCCTCCTTCTGTCGGTAGTCTGCATCCTCGCCAGGAGTGCTTGCACTGACTTAAGAGGGGCAGTATGAGGAGCTAAGAGCCCAGGCTCTCAGCTCAGCATAGAGCCCGACTGCAGCCCAGGCTCTCAGCTGCCGGATTCCAGCTGGTTAGCTCTGTGCGGAGCTGAGAGCCCAGGTGGTAGCCGGGCTCACAGCTGGACCCCGAGCCCACCCATGGGCGGCACATATAAGAGGCTTGCAGACATAGGCGCCGACTTCCCCTCTGCCCGGTGGGTGCTCGACTCCCCCACCTGCCTCTTCCCGCCCCATTCCACCCTCACCCCACCTCCATTCCACCCCCACCCCACCTTTTCTCACCCCAGCCCCAGCCCCTTCCCATCCCCATTCCACCCCCAAATCCCCTCCCCTGCCCTGCCTCTTCTCCACCTCCTCCCTTGAGCATGCCGCATCCCCACTCCTCCTCCTCCCTCCCGGAAAGTCCTAAGTGCCGCCAAACAGCTGTTAGGCAGCGGCAGGAGGGTGGGGAGGTGAGAAGCGCTGGGAGGGAGGGGGAGGAGCGGGGATTTGGCCCGCTTGGGGGGAGAGAAAGAGGTGGGGGGGGGGGGAGCTTGGCTGCCGGTGGGTGCAGAGCAACCACTAATTTTTCCCCGTGGGTGCTCCAGCCCCGGAGCACCCATGGAGTCAGTGCCTATGCTTGGGGAGACAAAGTCTCCCCAAAAAAGGCTGGCTATGCAGGAGGGCAAATGCAGTGGATGCAGCATGGGTCACCACCCTTTGGAGGTACATCAGCCCGCCGCCTTTGGAGTGCTGGAAACGAAGCTTCCTAGAAGTGGGGGAGACACCGGAGCCTGGACCGAGGCCTCGCCCTCACTCAGCCTCTTCCCCCTAGGAACTCCTGCCTGCTGCTCGCTCCTCTCCCCACAGAGAATGACCGGTGATCCTCAAGGGAAAAGGCAGAGAGGAACAAGTGAGCAGGTGGGCCTCGGGGGAGGAGGTAAAGAGGAGCAAGTGGAGGGACTTGGGGAGGGAGAAGGAGCAGGGCCTTGGGGAGGCAGGTCCACAGTTTGGGCACTGGTGGCTCCCCTCCCCACTTCTAGGGAGCTACTGGTTCTCACATGTAAGCCTCTCCAACGGAAGACTCGCGTGCCACCTATGCCCCCACCCACCCTGGGGTGACAGCCTGAGCTGTGAGGCTGACCTAAAATTCACAGCACTGAGCCAACCAGCCTTTCTTGTCAATTTCACATATGCCTCAGGCTCAGAGGGAGAGGCTCACAGCTGAAGCTGTGAAATTGTCAAGAAAGGCTGGTAGGCTCCTGCTGTGAAATTGAGCCCGCACCAGGCTCACAGCTGGGTGGAGCCAGCTGTGAGCCCCATGCTGTGCTCAATTTCATAGGCTACTACTGAAGGCTGGCTACTTTCTTGTCAATTTCACAGCTCCAGCTATGAGCCCCCTTTTTAGAGCTGTGAAATTGATAAAGAGTGACAGCCAACAGCCGATATAAGTATTGTAATGCCTACATGGACACTGCATCGCCGTAACTATACCGACATAAGCCCTCTGCCTCTCATGAATGTGGAGTTATTATGTTGGTGTAGTAGGGAGGGAGCCTGTAGTGTAGACACTGACATAAGACTGCTTATGGCAACCTAATTCTGTAGTGTAGACCAGGCCTTTGGGTGCCAGATCCCCATCTGCATAATGGGGATAACAGCGTTTCCCTATATCACTGGGGTGTTGTGAGCATAATCCTTTAAGAGTACAAGGCACTCAGACTATTGTGATGGGGACCATTGGAGTACGATAGCAGCAGCCAGTGCAGGTCAGTCGGCAGAATCCTATTTGCCCAGCACACACTCCATCTGCAGCAAGCCAATGTTAAAATGCAGGATCTGTTACACCACTGGATGGCAATAATCCGTTCAGGACTTTTTATTACCTGTGGGCCAACTCCTGGATGCCTTACTCAGTTAGGCAATGCTTCCAGGGAAGTCACATCACTCAAGAGTGCAAAGGTAGCAATTCCAGTGTTGCCAACTTATGATTTAACCATGAGTCCTTTGATATCTGGTGTTTTTCTTAAACCCTCAGTTGCTGGAATCAAGAAGTTGCATAACAATCTTAAGTTTCAATTTAAAAAAAAGATGTTTCTAGCCCTCATTGTTATGGAGAAAAGCTTGGAAACATGAAGTGAGATCTAAAAGTTCAGAAACAAGAGCCAAATAAAATTGGGGAGTGGGGGGAAGCACCATTTAAGGGCACCTGACTCATGGTTTCAGAACATTTGGATTTGGCAGTGCTGATGAGCCAATTTCTGCCCCCAGTTATCCCTGTACAACCCCACTGGAATTGAGTTTGGCATGAACTTGGACTGTGTCAGAACTCGGGAATTCACCCTTGCATGCTTTGCTGTCTGAGTATAGTGTAGCATACAGAGCAGATCTTCCCTCTGCCCACAAAACTATGTTGAATGTATTATTTCTTCCTGACACAAATCCGCATGACTAAACACTCAATATAATTAGCAATGAGAACTGAAGGTTTGCAAGCGAAACCACACTAGCAAGAGAAATAAAAGTGAGACAACTGATTCATAGGAATGGCAGCCTGCAGGGGCAAGATGAACCAGTGATGACTGGTGGAGGATTCGCCCACGTGCCATATGTCGAATATTTACAGCTTTTTTTGAAGGAATGATCCTGAGAGACAAGTGCTAGCACTCTTAAGTCTCAGTAATGCCGGACATACTCCTTGTTCAGAAGTATCAGTGCCCAAAGCAGCCTACAGCCAAGTTCTTTAATAAGCTACTGATTATCAAGACTATTGATAAGGCTGAGCCGTTTTGACTCCCCAAGTGGCTGAAATCAGGCTGAAAGCAAGTCTGACACAGTATGGAGCACTTTTAAAAAGCTATCAGAGTAGGCGACTTTGAGATCAACCTGGAGCACTCTTTCTGTGACCATTAGCCTGAGAGCAATACAATGAACTGTTCAGAAATGCTTGCTTACAGAAGTGAATCTGCCAAACCAACAGGTGTTGAGAGATGTATTTCAGTGGAAATAGCAAAGGACTCTCCTGAATTGTATGCTAATAAAACATGCTTAAAATGGTAGGAAACATTACATGCAGCAGAGTACTCTCTGTTTCATGGTGAAACTCTGTCATCCATGCCCAAAATGGGAAACTGGACATAGCCCTATATATAGTTCTACACATAAACCACAATCTTTTGTCAGAAAGAAGGGATGAAAGCATGTGGAAAACATATTTTCATTCCATGCATCTGATGAAGTGGGTTTTAGCCCATGAAAGCTTTTGCCCAAATAAGTTTGTTAGTCTCTAAGGTGCCACAAGGAATCCTCGTTGTTTTTGCTGATACAGACTAACACGGCTACCACTCTGAAACCATTCGGAGAAGTGGTACTGGGTACAGTGGTGTGTCCTCCATGGTGAACTAGGGGTCTTGGGGATGCCGCAGCACCCCCTGACTTGAAGTGGTTTCCATCTTATACAGGAGTTAGTTTGGTTCAATGGCTCTCAGCACCCCCACTATACAAATTGTTCCAGCACCCCTGATGGTGAATGGACAATCAGTGAGACATGTACTGAGGTAATCTGTATAACCCCAGAGGTGCAAAGACAAACTGATACTGGCCATCTGCTATTTCAGCAATTAGCAATTAGATTGCAAGCATAGGTGCTGACTCCATCGGTGCTCCAGCCCTGGAGCACGTATGGAAAAAAATTAGTGGGTGCTTAGCACCCACTGGCAGCCAGCTCCCCCCACCCTCGGCTGTTTCGCAGCATGCAGGAGGCTCGGGGGCCGGGGGGAGGGGGGGCGTGGTACGCTCAGGGGGGGGGCAGAACGGGGCAGGAAGGGGGGGGGGGGGGGGGAGTTGGGGGGAAGGGGTCGGGTTGGGACAGAGCGGGGTGTTGAGCACCTCCAGGACCCAGAGGAAGCCAGCACCTGTGATTGCAAGACAGAGAAATGATGCAGCATCAGCTCCTAAACCTCTACATGAAAAAGACAAGCCAGACTATACCTTCTTTGGCAGGCAATGGCTCCGGACAATTCAAGTTTACTGTCATGAGATCAAGACATTGGTTTAGGCACCAGTAAGCACTAGTGCAGTGCAGGACTGAAAGCAATTCTGTTGAATAAGAGACAAATATGGGACTATAAAAAATATTAAGAAGAGAATGACCAGTGGAGATGGCCATCCAACTGAATTGTTTAACACATAGCCTATTCTGTTTGCACTACAAGAGAGACGATGCTGAAACAGAATGGCTAGGCAGTATAGGAGTCATGTCTCCTACTGAAGTTGGATGGGTTCAACATTAGGGCTGCCTGCAAGTTTTCCATTGAAGTCTCTTTGTGATAAATGAAGGGGTATCGGGGTAGCTCCCTTTGATGGACACCCAGCAAGCCAGTTAGCTGTAAAATCCCTCTTGGTAGCTGTTCTCTATTTACTTTACCTGTAAAGGGTTAAAAAGTCCCCTAGGTAAAGGAAAAAAAAAGTGGGCATCTGACCAAAAGAGCCAGTGGGAAGGCTAGAACTTTTTAAAATTGGGAAAGAAACTTTCCCTTTTTCTGTTGTTCTCTCTGGGCTGAAGAGACGGGCAGCAGGAATGTTGTATAAAGTTTGAACCAGATATGAAAACCATCAGATAATATCTAGAGCTACTTTTAACATTCCAAATATGTAAGTAAATTAGGAATGTTTAGGAAACGCACTTAGGTTTATTTCTGTTTATTTTTTAAGGCTTGTGGACTCCTTTGTGCTAACCCCAGATGCTTTTGTTTGCTTGTAACCTTTAAGCTAACCCCCAAGAAAGCTATTTTGGATGCTTAATTTTTGGAATTGCTCTTTTAAAATCTAACAAAAGCGTAAGTTCCAGATGTATTTTCTTCCTTTTTATTTTTAATAAAATTTACCTTTTTTAAGAACAGGATTGGATTTTTGGTGTCCTAAAAGGTTTGTGCATGTTGTTTGATTAGCTGCTAGCAACAGTTAATTTCCTTTGTTTTCTTTCTCAGCTCTTCCCTGGAGGGGTGTGTGTGAAAGGGCTTGAGGGTACTCCACAGGGAGGAATTCCCAAGTGCTCCTTCCTGGGTCCAAGGGGTTTTTTTGCATTTGGGTGGTGGCAGCGTTTACCAAGCCAAGGTCAGAGAAAACTGTAACCTTGGGAGTTTAATACAAGCCTGGAGTGGCAAGTATTAATTTTTAAAATCCTTGCAGGCCTCCACCTTCTGTACTCAAAGTGACAGAGTGGAGATTCAGCCTTGACAGTCTTTTTGACAGAACCTGCAGTTTCTATAAAAATCAACGTTTTCCTTTCCCAATGGGAAATCTTTGATTTTGCCAAAAGATGTTTCTAATATTTTGTTTTCTAGAAATGAAAAAATCAAAACAAAAACTTTTCCCCCTGGTTTAACTGCCATGGGGCATCATGGAAATCATCTGGCTAGGAAGCCCTGCCCCAAAAGGCAAATGGGGGCATAAGGCACACAAACTACCACTCCCAAGGCATAACATAGCAGCTTAGGTGGACATATATTAATCCTGAACCAAGCTGAAATAAGTTGCAGTTCAACAAAACAAAATGAAACCTGGATTCAGGAATGTTGGAATCAAAAAATGTTGAAGTTGGTCATCTTCCATTCTGTGATCTTTTGACTTTTGTCCTTATCTGGGATGAAAAATTTTGAAATATCAGAAGTTCCTGTATTATGAAATTCTGATTTTGGACCAGCTTTACCCAGTTAGTGCCTCTCTGTCTAAGGGCTTGCCTACACTGGCACTTTACAGCGCTGCAACTTTCTCACCCCTGAGCCCTGCAAGTTTCAGCACTGTAACGTGCCAGTATAGACAGTGCACGAGCGCGGCTCCCAGCGGTGGTAGCTACGCCCCTCGTGGAGGTCGTTTTTTAGAGCGCTGGGGGAGCTCTCTCCCAGTGCTCTGCTGTGACTACACAAGCCACGTGGCAGCGCTTTAACATTGCCAGTGTAGACAAGCCCTAAGTCTCAAACTTTGAAGCCACAGCTTCTAAATCCCACTATATTTAGAACCTTGCTCACCAACTTCAGTGCTATAAAATCAACAACAAAGTGGGCCAGACTCTGCCCTTAGTTACACCAGTGCAAATCTGGAATAATTCTATTTGCTTCATTCCTGATGGTGAAACAGAGTAGAATTTAACTCTGTTTGTCAACCAGGGCAGCATCAGCAAGGAAACATTTTATTTTCAAGCTTTTAAGAGGATTTTACAGAGAAAGGAGCACACAGCACACAGTGTGGAACCGAAAGTGTCCTTTTAAAAAAAATAGGCATATTACTGAAGATACGATCTCTGAATAATTAAGTAGCATAGTGATCAGCAGCAGTGTTACCACTCTGAAGCCAAACCAGAAGATTTCATTACATCCCAATGACCTATAGTCTTTAGGCTGCAGTGCTCATCAAATCAATACTTTTATCTCTATCAGGGCACTGTACATTTGTTTTGTTACACTTCTAATATCTCTAGAGAGCCTGTTTTACACAAAGAGAGTCACCGCCTTGGTACTTTGTTGTTATAATGAATTCCTCTGAAAGAGACATAAAGCACTCAGAAAATTGCAAACTCCAGTTTTAGCCAGCATGGTTTCCAGCAGTTTTAATAAATGTTTTTTAAAAAAAATCCACCTTGAAAGCAAACAAACAATTGTGTTTATCACTTCGACTGTAAAGATGTGCCTGCTCTTCAGGTAATCAATTTCTCTGAATTACTAATAACAGTTATAAGAGCAAGCAAGGCTCCCAGTCACAGCAATTCAACAGTTGTAAACAAGCTGTAATATGCATTAAAAATAAAGTCAACTATCCCACGATACTTGGATACTATTGGCTACAAAGTTAGGTACACTACCTAGGCTTTAAGTCCTGAAAGTCATCATATCATCATGACTGCCAGTCCTCAGCTCATCAGAGGACACCCAATTGTCAGTCCTGTAGAGCCATGGGAATGCCTGTTTTTGTCTCCCTTCCCTTTTGTGTTATTTTCTGCCTCCACTACTTTTTCCTCCTTATTCAATGGATCCTGAAACCAACTGCATTGCATGCATTACCACCTCCAGCCAGGCACTGTCTGGGGAGAATGGGCCCAACAGGATGTGAGCTCTGACTGGAATGTGAGCCTGAGTCCATGCAACAGGTTCTGTGGCCGATCTGCTATCTATTCTGTGGCCGATCTGCTATCTAGAGCTCCGGTATGAAACTGCAGAAAAACCTGAGATAAAGTTCTCTGGATAAAGTTGAGAAGTGTGAGCAACAAGGGTGATGTCGTGGTTGGAGTCTGCTATAGACCACCAGACCAGGTGGATGAGGTGGACGAGGCTTTCTTCTGGCAACTAGCAGAAGTTGCTGGATTGCAGGCCCTGGTTCTCTTGGGAGACTTTAATCACCCTGATATCTGCTGGGAGAGCAATACAGCGGTGCACAGACAATCCAGGAAGTTTTTGGAAAGTGTAGGGGACAATTTCCTGGTGCAAATGCTGGAGGAACCAACTAGGGGTAGAGCTTTTCTTGACCTGCTGCTCACAAACAGGGAAGAATTAGTAGGGGAAGCAAAAGTGGATGGGAACCTGGGCAGCAATGACCATGAGATGGTCGAGTTCAGGATCCTGACACAAGGAAGAAAGGAGAGCCGCAGAATACGGACCCTGGACTTCAGAAAAGCAGACTTTGACTCCCTCAGGGAACAGATGGGCAGGATCCCCTGGGAGAATAACATGAAGGGCAAAGGGGTCCAGGAGAGCTGGCTGTATTTTAAAGAATCCTTATTGCGGTTGCAGGAACAAACCATCCCGATGTATAGAAAGAATAGTAAATATGGCAGGCGACCAGCTTGGCTAAACAGTGAAATCCTTGCTGATCTTAAACGCAAAAAAGAAGCTTACAAGAAGTGGAAGATTGGACAAATGACCAGGGAGGAGTATAAAAATATTGCTCAGGCATGCAAGAGTGAAATCAGGAAGGCCAAATCACACTTGGAGTTGCAGTTAGCAAGAGATGTTAAGAGTAACAAGAAGAGTTTCTTCAGGTATGTTAGCAACAAGAAGAAAATCAAGGAAAGTGTGGGCCCCTTACTGAATGAGGGAGGCAACCTAGTGACTGAGGATGTGGAAAAAGCTAATGTACTCAATGCTTTTTTTGCCTCTGTCTTCACGAACAAAGTCAGCTCCCAGATTGCTGCACAGGGCAGTACAGTATGGGGAGAAGGTGACCAGCCCTCTGTGGAGAAAGAAGTGGTTCGGGACTATTTAGAAAAACTGGACGTGCACAAGTCCATGGGGCCGGATGCGCTGCATCCGAGGGTGCTAAAGGAGTTGGCAAGTGAGATTGCAGAGCCATTAGCCATTATTTTTGAAAACTCATGGCGATCGGGGGAGGTCCCAGATGACTGGAAAAAGGCTAATGTAGTGCCCATCTTTAAAAAAGGGAAGAAGGAGGATCCGGGGAACTACAGGCCAGTCAGCCTCACCTCAGTCCCTGGAAAAATCATGGAGCAGGTCCTCAAGGAATCAATTATGAAACATTTAGAGGAGAGGAAAGTGATCAGGAACAGTCAGCATGGATTCACGAAGGGGAAGTCGTGCCTGACTAACCTAATTGCCTTCTATGATGAGATAACTGGCTCTGTGGATGAGGGGAAAGCAGTGGATCTGTTATTCCTTGACTTTAGCAAAGCTTTTGATACGGTCTCCCACAGTATTCTTGCCGCCAAGTTAAAGAAGTATGGGCTGGATGAATGGACTGTAAGGTGGATAGAAAGCTGGCTAGATCGTCAGGCTCAACGGGTAGTGATCAATAGCTCCATGTCTAGTTGGCAGCCGGTTTCAAGCGGAGTGCCCCAAGGGTTGGTCCTGGGGCCGGTTTTGTTTAATATCTTTATTAATGATCTGGAGGATGGCGTGGACTGCACTCTCAGCAAGTTTGCAGATGACACTAAACTAGGAGACGTGGTAGATACACTAGAGGGTAGGGATCGGATTCAGAGGGATCTAGACAAATTAGAGGATTGGGCCAAAAGAAACCTGATGAGGTTCAACAAGGACAAGTGCAGAGTCCTGCACTTAGGACGGAAGAATCCCATGCACTGCTACAGACTAGGGACCGAATGGCTAGGTAGCAGTTCTGCAGAAAAAGACCTAGGGGTCACAGTGGACGAGAAGCTGGATATGAGTCAACAATGTGCTCTTGTTGCCAAGAAGGCTAACGGCATTTTGGGCTGTATAAGTAGGGGCATTGCCAGCAGATCGAGGAACGTGATCGTTCCCCTTTATTCGACATTGGTGAGGCCTCATCTGGAATACTGTGTCCAGTTTTGGGCCCCACACTACAAGAAGGATGTGGAAAAATTGGAAAGAGTCCAACGCAGGGCAACAAAAATGATTAGGGGTCTGGAGCACATGACTTATGAGGAGAGGCTGAGGGAACTGGGATTGTTTAGTCTCCAGAAGAGAAGAATGAGGGGGGATTTGATAGCAGCCTTCAACTACCTGAAGGGGGGTTCCAAGGAGGATGGAGCTCGGCTGTTCTCAGTGGTGGCAGATGACAGAACAAGGAGCAATGGTCTCAAGTTGCAGTGGGGGAGATTCAGGTTGGATATTAGGAAACACTATTTCACTAGGAGGGTGGTGAAACACTGGAATGCATTACCTAGGGATGTGGTGGAGTCTCCTTCCTTGGAGGTTTTTAAGGCCCGGCTTGACAAAGCCCTGGCTGGAATGATTTAGTTGGGAATTGGTCCTGCTTTGAGCAGGGGGTTGGACTAGATGACCTCTTGAGGTCCCTTCCAACCCTGATATTCTATGATTCTATGATTCTATCCATCCATTCAGTGTTCCAAGAACATGAACAAAAGTTGTATTCCCCCCGTGAACAGGTAGACCAGGTGACAGCTCTTGTCAAGGCTTTAGGTATCAACTGAGCACTGATAAATTCATAGCTGGAAACCAGACAGCTCACTAGTATGTTAGTATTGTTCAACATAGGTGTTAGACTTGTAAGGATGTGAAATGAACTCTAAGGTCAAAGACAACTTTGCAAGTTATTGCTGGATACATAATAGCTGCTCTATACCCGCCCTGTCACTACATCACAAATGTGGAATTCACTTCCTCTTAAAGAACTTTGAAATACTTTGAGAAATACCTTTCTAAGTCTTTGTTACAAAAGTATTATGGCAGAGTATGCAATGACTGCAGTTCATGGCTCTCCCTGAGAACACTGGAAATATCAAATTATTCATGAAGATAGATTTAATATGGTTGTCATATTAGTACTAATAGGTTGCAACCTGAAGCTCTTACATTCTTTTCATTCTAAGTTTATAGGTCTGCCACCTGCCACTCCCAAAACCCTTATCAAATGCTACTTGGTTATGGATGGCAGCGTAGCCTAGAACAAGGCACTCTCCCGGGAGCCAGGAGACCTCAGTTCTATTCCTGATTGTGCTTCTAACTGTCTGTGTAACTTTGGACAAGTCACTTCACCTCTCCTTTCTGTTGTTTCCCCTGCCTTGTCTATTTAGATCAGAAGCTCTTCAGGGGAAAGAGTCTCTTTTACAGAGGCCATGACTACACTACCACTTATGTCAGCAAAACTTATGTCTCTCAGGGGTGTGTTCTTTTCACACCCCTGAGCAACCTACATTATGCCAGAATAAGTGGTAGTGTGCAGTGTTATGTTGGCATGAGAGTCGCTTGTTGGGGGTGGTTTAATTATGTCGAAGGGAGATCTCCCGTCGGCATAGAGTGGCTACACGAGAGATCTTACAGCAGCATCGGTACAGCTTTGCCGCCGTGAACTCTCAAGTGTAGACAGAGGGTATGTCTTCACTACAGCGTTAATGCACTGCCACGGCACGTGGCTGTGCAGTTGCAGCACCAGCACTGGGAGAGAGCTCTCCCTGCTCTGTAAAAAGCCCACCCCCACGAGGGGAGTAGCTACCAGTGCTGGGAGCATGGGAGCATAGGATTGTTAAAGTGGGAGTTTAAATTAATGGGTGTTGGCTAGGTTGCAGGACTGTGCATAGGAAATTTCTTACAGGCCATCATCTAGGCTCATCTGCTAGGGAGATGAAAACACACGGATACACAAACACACCCCCTTATTCCTGAGCACTGAGTCACGAGAAAGCCGAACCCCTTTGATTTTGCGTTCCCACAAACTATTTTCACAAGCACCACTTCTTCTCTGCTGCTGCTGTTTTCATAACTCAGATAGTGTCTAGGAAAATGGAACATGCTGCTTGTTCTACGGCCACCATTTATGTCACTCTGTCAATCAACCTTGATTACAGTATTCATAGTGCTCCACCATGTGTCTGTGATTCTGGAATTGTAGGGTGTTGATACAGTCACAATGGGCCTGACCCAAAGCCCCTGATGTAAAGGGGAGTGTTTCCATTGACTTCAAAGGCCTTTGGATCAGGCCCAATAACCCGTACTTTCCTTCATCATAATTTTTCTGTGTGATTTCTTTGTTTTCAATGGATCTACATTTACATCCCTATTTAAGGCAGAAGGGTTGTATGACAGTAACTGTACCTTACCAGATGGTCTGTCACGCCCAATTATATCCTCTTTTAGAGTATGTCAACTTTGAGTGATAGACAGGTAGTCAGGATTTTGCAGTGTAACTGACTATTAGGAATAATTCATGGGATAAAAGCCCGTTGAACATGTTTTGTGTAAACTGTGCACTGCACACAGAATTGGATTAAAACTTTTAAAATATGTATAAATAAGGCTTTATATGTAGTCCCTGATTGCAATCAGAAGTGTCAATCTAAAAGTGTTACAGGGAAATTGGGGCATTTAAAAATGTGAAGAGACTTACGTATAAAGAAATAGGTCATTTTCATAAGTGTAGTCCTTTGTACAGTTGAAGGACTCTGCTTCTAGTTTGTTACTCCATCCCATATTCAATTTTAATATCATAATACTAAAAAATAAAGCTTCTAGCACCTTTACCTGATTTTGCAAAGCTATCAGTGTTATTCAATAAATTGGACACGTTCACATTACTAAACCCTGTTTTCACTTTAAGTGTAAAAAACAAAGTTATATATGATAATTTATTTACACTAGATGTGTGCGCATTAGCTCTGCAATGGGAATATTAGTAACACATGAACTAGACTCTATTTTCAATGTTTAAATTTTCAACTCCAAATGATGCTCAAAGATTTAAAGCTCACAACACATTCAGTCCTTTTCATCATAAAACTCTTTTGCACTGATGATTTTACAGGGCTCAGCTTGTATGGAAGCACTTAGTGGAAGACCAACTGCATAACCTTTTCCCCTTACAAGCATTTCTGAGGTTAAATAAGACTTTACCAGCTGCAATAACACCCATCAGTTATCTATGCTGTAGTGTAAACAATGAAATTCTTATTATGTACTCAAAATTCACAGAGCCATTTCCATGGTAACTCTGTTTTCATGGCATAGCTTTAATGAATAGGTAATGAAAGAAATGCTGCATTTACAACTTCATTACTAGTAAAAAAAAGTAGTAAATTTGAATTATTGTAGCTGTCATTTTTAGAACATGCTGAAGATCATACAAGAATTTCAAGGCTGTCATTCTGAAGTGATAAAGTAAATATAAGCAGAAATATATACCAGGCACTTTTGTTCTTAATTTGACTCTTCGGTCTGCTATAATGGTAATAATTTTCTGATATGGAATAAAAGTCTGAGTAACAAAAAAAAGTCTTATTTGAAGTGAAGGGGTTGATGTAGTTGAGAATAAGTTCGCTACGTGTGCCCATGAATTTTAATGACTTGATCCATCATATTTTAATTACATAAATCACTAAAGTGCTGACTTACATAGATATTACTTCCAGGAGAGATAAAATGCATGGTGTATAGGATGATACTTACCTGCAAGACAGGATATACGGAGAAGAAGATCACAGCCAGACAGTTAGAGGAAAAATGCAATATAATCTACAAAGATATTGCAGATATTACATCTAGTTACAACATGGAGTAAATCCTAAACCAATTAAAGCAGAAGGTTCGAGCTTGACAGACTCACGTTGCAGGGTAGGACTCATGGGAAGGCAAAGCTGCCTGAACGCAAGACAAAAATGGAGATTTTCAGAGTTGTGGCAAAATAAGTTTCATTACTTGAAAATATCTCAGTGCTAATAACTGAAAGTTCCCCCTCCCATCAGATTTTCCCACCCACCCCAAAAGAAAATTCGAGCACATACAATGACAGCAAAAGCTTCCTTTTGTCAGACACAGAAAAGATGCTACATTCCAGGAGTCCTGTTCTCTGCCAACAGTAACATGGCAGATCCCACCAAGAATCTATTCCTACCATTCACAGTTAATGGAGTTAGACTTGAGGGCACTTAATGCCTCACAGGATCAAGTCCCAGACTCTGAGAGCTGCTGAGTGCCCTCAAGTCCCATTAAATGACAGCACAGGAAACTCAATTCAGCAGCTTTAGTGGTAGCTACAAAGCAGGCAAGTGACTAAGAGTCTTAGCCTGCACTATCAATGCTGCCCCTGGGTCAGCCTGCCTGCTCCAAGAACTATTGGTCCTCACCAGGTCAATCTTCTCCCTACCTGAGCACAGGGACTGAAATTGTGATTAGCCCTTATATAGACCATTGAATAGGAGACGTCTCTTTGCACATTTCTGTGCACACTGGCGTAAGGGTCTGGCACAACCCAGTCCCTACTGTATAGTTAAGCCCCTTCATTTTCAGTTTAAACCAATTTTTACAGGAAAAATCCTGGGTTTTACAATAAGTATTATTCGTTTTTTTTCATTTTCACCCCACTTTCGTATCATTCAAATATATAAAAAATAACTTGTTTTATTAGGAAAATACAATACATTGCATGAGATATATGTATTATGATCATGTATTAGTCTGTGCGTATATGCAAAGCTGCCTGCTGAAGTGAGGCTACATGTATTAGTCTAGAAGATACACACAATAAACAAACAGGAACGCACACAATCTCTGAAGTGCATGCACATCTGAACATGTACTGATGAATCTCATGCCCACCAGGTACACATTTCAAGCTGTTAGCAGATAACGGTTTAAAGATCTGACACGCTAAAATGGGAAGAAAATGAAAATCTGTAGCAGAATATGTTTCAGAACACAAGGAAGTTTTTAAAAAACAAAAACAGAATAAAAGGATGAAGTAGAGTGTATGCACTGCAAATGGTGTGGCCCAGTTATTAAATGTAAATATTTATAGGCTAATAGTTCTAACTGTTTATTCAAATGAAAACTTTTATTTGGGGCTTAGAGATATATTGTTTTCTTAAACTCAGAGGTGGCATTGTGTTTTGAGTTGTTTTAGTTCTGCAGCAATCCACACTGAATTCCATTCATCAAAACATTAATCTACTGAATACGTTTTCCCCCCCGTCCTTCTGGCCACCAAAATAAACCCCAATATTTACCCAGAAAAATTATTAATAGTTTTTTACCACCAATTTTCACCTGTTTTTGTTGTACAAATAAACACAGATAAATTCCCAGGAAAAATTAAATTGAATAAAAACCAAAAGGCTTTATGTATAGTTAGCTTCAGTTTTCTCTGAATACAGACAATTGGGCCCCAGCTATGGAAAAAAACTCTCACATGGGCAGAAATTGCACCCACACAGTCAGTGGGAGCAAGCAGATCTTGTTGCAGGATTAGGGCCTCGTTCAATTATTTCCCAGTGTTTTTGTGGGTCTACAAGGCACAAGAAAGAAAAGCATTTTTTAAAAAATAAGGAAAATATAGCTGTAGAATGCCAACTTTGCCAGAGGACTCAGGAGCAGGGGTAGTATTCAAAACTACTCAGTCCTTTTGGTTTTAAGAACAACTGTGTCCTTTTAAATGAAATCTTTTTAACAGGGCTATAATACCAAGTATATGATGTTAGCTCTTCAAAGAGTCGGCAGGGGATGCGGAAGAAAAAGGAGATGTGTGTCTGTGTGTTTGTGTGTGAGAGAAAGAGGATTTTTTAGTTCTTGAGAGTGCTGATTTAGGAGAAACTAGCAATGGTGAAAAGTCATTATGGAGGGAGGCTGGAGATGACAGAGATTGAGCTGGACACAGGGATATTTTATAGCCCACCTGACCAAAAACCAACAACTGGACTGTGAAATGTTGAGCAAATAAAAAAAGCAATAAAAAGGCAGAGTGATGCTAATAGGAGGGATTTTTAAACTACCAGAGCAGACGCTGGAGTACATTAAGAGGATGAAATAAGGCCGGAGGTAGGTGTGACTCTGGGTTTTTTATTTAAATGCCCTAGTAGTACTTATCTGAGTAAGAAACAACACAGAATATAAATGCCTCAGCAGTACTTAACTGGGTGTTAAAAGCTGCATGTAAAGAGCTGTGCTCAAAAAGCCATTTGGAGTGCACCACAACAAAAAGTTTATTGGTCCCACAAAACCCAGGGACACTGGGGCATATTCCTGAGTGTCATCTACTGGCACTTTGTCTATCAACTGATCATTACCATATATACAGACATCTCTTTTCGCAGAGCACTCCTGTAACAGATCTTACATAACAATGCCTTAGGTTACTGAATAATTTAGAAGAAACAAATGGAAGTCAGGGAAGTAGAGAAAGAGTATAATGTACTATTTAGGATTAAAACTAACAAAGTGAGACAAAGGCAAAGAATAACTAATGAAGTGCACTCACCCCATTGTATCCGAGTGTGATGTTAGCGGGTTTTTCCATCTACTGAACCCCTTCCAAGCAGTCTGTCTTTGTACACCACTCAGCCCTCCAGCTGAGAAGCAGCTAGTCCAAAACCCTTCCAGGATAACAAGTATCCAGTGTAGCCCAAAGTCCCAAAGAATCAACCTATCCTCCTGGCCTTGTGCTCAACCCTTTCCTGGGACTTCACTGCCTTGCCCCAGCTCTGGTATCAAACATTGTCCTGTTCAACCAAAATCTTCCTGGGCCTCCCACATCCTCTAGCACTTCAACCCCTCACAGGAACCCACCTTCCCATCTATTGCCCATGGCTCCACCCCCCTGACTGAACTCTCTCAGCCTGAGTTGTCACCTGATCCTTTAAAAAAAAAACAGGAGTACTTGTGGCACCTTAGAGACTAACAAATTTATTAGAGCATAAGCTTTCTTTGTTAGTCTCTAAGGTGCCACAAGTACTCCTGTTCTTTTTGCGGATACAAACTAACATGGCTGCTACTCTGAAACCTGATCCTTTTAGTTCCCCACCTCCATCTCTGGCTGACAAGTAACTATCACATTATTTTCCAGCTGAAGTAAGTGTAACTGTCTTTAACCCTTTCTCGCCAGTGATGGGGGTTCCTTTTTAATTTTGAACGGCGATTATTGGCTTATGAATAACGGAGATTAAAACACTCTGATTTGGGGAGAAAACAAACAGCTTTCAGCAACAGAATTTCTAGCACAAAAACGATTGTCTAACATCTCTTTCTCCGCTGTCAGTACCTCAGCTGACAACAATGCAGCGTGGGAACTGCCTGACAATGAGAGGACCTGCCCACCACACCCATCTCGTAGTTTATTTCTTTCTTTATACATTGGATAGCTTGCCGACACATTCTAGTTTGTCACCCACAATTTAGAAGAGAAATAGGAGTGACAAACAAGCAGATGCATTTTCACGGTATCAATATCAAACCTATTCAAACTATTGTGGACCAAACACTCAAGTGAATGGCACAAGTGCAACTTCAGGGACGTTCTAATATGCACTAAACAGATAATGCCTCTCAAGGATCCACAATCACTTCTTCTTACCCTTCCTACGCCATGGAACTATCTGACGAGGGGCAGGAGAGGCTGGCATAGGTTTGGCTATGCTAGCACTATGCAGATGAGGCTTCCCTAGTTCCTGCTTTAAGGAACCTTCACCTTCCCTTTGGTGCTCTGGACTGATGCAGAGTGGACGCAGGAAAATCCAAGGATCTGGCCCATACAGATAAAAGTTGAAAACATTCCCAGTCTGCGACCGATCCTCACCCTCATTGCCTCTAACATCCCAGGAAGTGGGGGGGGAAAGCTCTCTGATTTTCTCCTCTGCCTGTGAAGAATTATTGGTTTTAAATGTTTGAGGTTCATGGAAATTGACATTATACATTTGTGGGAATTGGGAAAAGTGGTAACGTTTCACTTTCTGAAAATTATTTTAACTTATTCTCTCAGTCCACTTGTAACTTAAAAATGCCTAGATGTAAAAGCAACAATCTTTGTTTAGTCACTAATCCTCACAGAGCTCTAGGGAACACAACTATTTTTCACCTGGGAGCGATGGAAACATTTGGAGTTAGAGGTGGAATTTTTAACATCTGGGAGCTATAAGAGGCTCTCTGCACATGTTATAGCTTCCATGAGATGCCTGGCAAGTGTTACAATCACCACTCTGCCTAGTCTAAGCTTTCCTTTAAAGAGACTCATTCATCTCTAGCCTTCTGTCATGCTAACAGAGCCTTCAAAAATGTAAAGCTCGATGTTTCTACTAAATGGCGGGAATAATTTATAGTGATTTTTTCTTCTAGGGCAGGAAGGGGAAAAACATTAGTCCAACCCCATCTGAACTCTTGCCAACTGACCTCAGCTGCCAGAGCTCCTATCTTGAATTCTTGATCTTGGGACCTGGCATTTTCATATATTCCCTCCCCACCTACCGCATGGGAGCCAGGGGATGCTGTAATCTTCACACATACCCCACACTACTGCATTTGCTCTTAGCTTCAGCACCATTGGAACATACTAATAATTCACTTGAACGATCACTACTACCCCTAACTCCTGCCCAGTTTTGATCATCTCCTTGATCATTACCTGGACTGCTCACTGAATGCTACTCTCCTTCCCTTGGTCTTTTGAGAGTCTAAGCTCTTCAGGGCAGGAACAGTCTCATGCTATATGTACGTACAGCTCCTAGGCTGATAGTTCCTCAAACCTGATTGTGGCGTCTAGGTGCTACAACAAATGTAATACATAACAAAATGGAGTCCATAGGAATAACATTTGTATGGAGAATGTCTCTAGGCATTGGGGAAAGTCTGCAGGGAGATGTCCCCCTATGCCATCACATTAGGTAAGTTGCTTCGGCCCCATCTCCATGCCCTGGGTGTGAGGCACCAAGCCTATAATACATCTGCTCTCCATAGTGAGGTTATCTCAGTTGATGTCTCAGACATTGAGGAATGGATGGTGTTGTTCTCTCCCACACACATCTCTATACAATACAGGCAGCAATGATGCTTTCCTTGACCCTGAGAAAACCAAGAAAGAAAAACCACCACAAAAAGTCCTGGAGCTTAAAGGAAAAGATGGGAAAAATCATGGAATTTTCAATAATGTGGAGAAGGGTTGGCGCTCTGCTCAGTATCTGGTGGGGTGAGTCACCGATATTTATGCGTAGTATGGAGGGGACTCAAAAGGAGTTAGACCAGAGTAAAATTAACAGTTGAGAATTAGGCCCCCTCAGCTTTTATGTTTTTTAAAATGTTGCTCCATTAACAAGGGGCTTCCAGCTGATCAGCTATGAAAGTGAGGGAACTTGGTTCTCACACACTTACCCTTGTATAACTCAACGGACTTCTATTTTACCCTGCTGTAAGATAAGACAATCGGGACGGGGGGAAGAGGGGTAGGGACTCCCACACTTGACAAATGGTAAATTAAAAAATAAATAAATACATAAAAAATGAAGTTTTCAAAAACAAAAAAACCCTTTTCTAAGATGCCATTAAGAATGTTCAGAACCACTGGGACAGATATGGCAACTTCCTGCAATATCTGTGCGAGATCTAACCATGTAAAGTTCATGTATCATTGTGGGCCAGCATTGTATTGGGGAGGTGACCACATCTCCTCCAGAATGTAAGAACAGTGGGGGGTTATTAGGCAAACTCTCTCATGTTGTAACGCCTCTATAGAGGTACCATCACCTGGAGAGGCTTGCCTATACTAATTCAGACTGGATTCTCCAGAGACCAAATAGACAAAGGAAGGACTTTTGGATAAACTGCCTGAGTTTAAACGGAACAGCCTTCTGACCAGGGGGACCCCCAACCCTTAGGGAAGAGTTAGAAGCACTGACACCTGCCAGAGCCCAAGGCTAGAATTGGGGTGACTTCCAGTAAGCTTTTTAGTATGCATGTACATTCTTGTAGAGTTTAACATGTTTTCTCTGTAATGCTTTCATTTAAGTATAAGTGGGCTTGCCTAGAAAGAGCAGTTTGGTACCTTGTAACTGCAGGCAATTATTCAGTTCATAGCCTCTGGAGAGAAAAAGCAAAGTGCAGATGCTGCCCTGTTGAGGCAGTCTGGCTTGCTGGGAATATCAAATACAGGCAGGGAACCAGTCAGCATGGAAAAATTGCTGGTCAGAAGGGAGAGAGACATGGGTCTCCACCCAAGAGAGTTGATGGCTGAGGAGCTGGGAGCCTAGAGTGCGTGCCCTGGTGGACCATGGGGGAAGGTGGGGGACGCGGCGGAGGTGGCGACAAGTACGAAGGTGTCCTGAATTGTGACATATGGTGATAGCGGTGGGATATCTACGACAGTGTGAATTGCCATAAATGCCAACAGCAGTGAAAGGAAGTACTGTAGAAGGAAAAGCACAGAGAAAAGTCTGAGTCTTTTGGGTAAAGGAATAGTGAAGAGAGCGACAGGGGGAAATGAATTATGAACAGGTGAAGAGAAATCAGCTCGTTGAGCTATGTAAAGAAAGGCAGCTCAATGCGGAGGAGCTGACAAAGGTGCATCTAGTTGACGTGCTGTATTCTGATGACCAGAAGAAAAAGAATAGTCCAGATCCATAGAGAACATCCAGCCCACTGGCAGAGGATCCAGCGGATAGGGGAAATCTTGGAGCCAACTCCCTTGAGGGAAGCAGGGAAGAGGCTGACAGAGGCAGCAACTATGTTCCATTGGGATGCTGGACTCATCTACAGGTAGAATAAGAAAGGATACAGCTGGAGAGGGACTGACTGTGTCTGGAAAGCCAGAAGCTTGCAGACCAGGAGAAGCAGTGCCAGTCTGAGAGAGAAGAGAAGGAGAACCAGCAGCACAGCACCAGCACAAGGAAAAAAAGAACCAGCACCGCTAGCTCGTGGAGCAAGGAGGACAGGAAGCATCAATACCATCTTGAGATGGAGAGACTGCGCCAGCAGAACCCTAATCTAGTTTGTGAAGCCAGACCCCCATGTACCTGTGTGATGTTATTGACATAAACTATGACCGTATAGATTATTGTTGCAAACACTGTTATATATTTGCACCACATCTTGTACAAAGGAGGTCCAGTAAGGTGTCTATGGAAAGGTTATGATTTGCTGGGTATGATTATGCTATCTGTATGAGTGTATCATTTTTGTAGTTGAAGTTATGAATATTGGCTATGCACTTGTATATCAATGTGTTTTGAGTCTAAGTAGCCACAGTGAAGCATTTGGTCAGCTTCTTGAGAAGGGACTGTTCTCAGGAAGTGCCCAATCAAGAAACACTTAACTGACAGTTTATGCTCAAATAAATTTGTTAGTCTCTAACGTGCCACAAGTACTCCTGTTCTTTTAACTGACAATGGACTTTTGGAGATGCCAATCCACATCTAAGCTTTCCTGGGAACGTTCAAACTAACATGTAAACAATGGCATCAGCCTGCAAATTGAGTCATGCATGGACATGTGACTTGCCCACGTGACTCCAAGCTCTATCTTGCTGCTGTAATTTTCAACAGTAAGAACAAAGGGGACTCCTTCCACCTGGAAGAGACTATAAAAGGCAGCTGCCTCATCTCCATTTTGTCTTCAATCCTGCTGCTTACTTCTGGAGGGACTTTGCTACAAACTGAAGCTCTGTCCAAAGGACTGAATGACCCCTCCCAACTGTGGATGTACTCCAGAGACTTGATTTGAACTTGCAGCTTATTCCATCACTGCTACAAGCCTGAACCAAGAACTTTGCCATTACTGTATGTAATTGATTCCATTTAACCAATTCTATCTCTCATCCATATCTTTTCCCTTTTATGAATAAACCTTTAGATTTTAGATTCTAAAGGATTGGCAACAGTGTGATTTGTGGGTAAGATCTCACTTGTATATTAACCTGGGTCTGGAGCTTGGTCCTTTGGGATCAAGAGAACCCTTTTTCTTTTATTGTGGTATTGGTTTTCATAACCATTCATGCCCATAACGAGTGGCACTGGTGGTGATACTGGGAAACTGGAGTGTCTAAGGGAATTGTTTGTATAACTTATGGTTAGCCAGTGGGGTAAAACCAAAGTCCTTTCTGTCTGTCTGTTTTGGTGTGCCTTGGTCTGTAGCTGCCCTGTTCTAAGCAATTTGTCCTGAATTGGTACTCTCATAAGTGTCCCACCAAGGGCAGCATCATTACAACCTGTTCCAGTGGGTGGAATGGATTCCAAGTTATTGCCTCAAGTTAGGGAGGGGGTTGACAGGGATGTGTTTCTAAATGCTTCTGAAATGGAGTGTGATTGAACAAGATGGGATAGGACGATATAGTATGGTATCTGGCTCCACTATTGTCCAAATGCCTTTGTCCCTGATATTTTCACTGTTATGGACAGCGAGGACTATACAGATTATGAGCAATGTAAACAAGCTTTGTTGCAAAAGTGTAAACTGACCCCTGCAATGCATAGGAGAAGGCTTCAGGGAGTTCAGAAGAGAGGGGACATGATCTATGCTCAAATTCCAACTCAACTTAGAGGTTGTATAAGAAAGTGGGGAGCTGGTTGGGGGTTTACCACAGCTGATGAGGCCTAAGAATTAATGTGTTTAGAATAGGGCTGTCAAGCAATTAAAAAATTAATCGCGATTAATCACGCTGTTAAACAATACTAGAATACCATTTATTTAAATATTTTTGGATGCTTTCTACATTTTCAAATATATTCATTTCAATTACAACACAGAATACAAAGTGTATGGTGCTCACTTTATATTTATTTTTCATTACAAATATTTGCACTGTAAAAAACAAAACAGTATTTTTATTCACCTAATACAAGTACTGTAGTGCAATATCTTTATCATGAAAGTTGAACTTACAAAAGTAGAATGATCTACAAAAAAACCCCAACATTCAAAAACAAAACAATGTAAAACTTTAAAGCCTGCAAGTCCTCTCAGTCTTACTTCTT
Source organism: Trachemys scripta elegans (assembly GCF_013100865.1). Classification (NCBI taxonomy): domain Eukaryota; kingdom Metazoa; phylum Chordata; order Testudines; family Emydidae; genus Trachemys; species Trachemys scripta. Next base: position 104,993,383 of record NC_048304.1, on the reverse strand, counting down.
GTTCAGCCAATCACTCAGACAAACAAGTTTGTTTACATTTGCAGAAGATAATGCTGCCTGCTTCTTGTTTATGTCACCTGAAAGTGAGACCAGGAGTTTGCATGGCACTGTTGTAGCTGGCATCACAAGATATTTACGTGCCAGATGTGCCAAAGATTCATATGTCCTTTTATGCTCCAACCACCATTCCAGAAGACATGCGTCCATGCTGATGACTGGTTCTCCTTGATAACGATCCAAAGCAGTGCAGATTGAGGCATGTTCACTTTCATCATCTGAGTCAGATGCCATGAGCAGAAGGTTGATTTTCTTTTTAGTTGGCTTGGGTTCTGTAGTTTCCGTATCAGAGTGTTGCTTTTTTAAGACTTCTGAAAGCATGCTCCATACTCCATCCCCTCTAAGATTTTGGAAGGCAGATCAGATTCTTAAATCTTGGGTCGAGTGCTGTACCTATCTTTAGAAATTTACATTGGTATCTTCTTTGCATTTTATCAAATTTGCAGTGAAAGTGTTCTTAAAACGAACAACATGTGCTGGGTTATCATCCGAGATTGCTATAACAAGAAATATATGGCAGAATGCGGGTAAAACAGAGCAGGAGACATACAATTCTCCCCCAAGAAGTTCAGTCACAAATTTAATTAAGGCATTATTTTTTTAGCAAGCACAATCAGCATGGAAACATGTCCACTGGAACAATGGCCAAAGCATGAAGAGGCATATGAATCTTTAATGCATCTGGTACGTAAATATCTTGCGACGCCGGCTACAACTGTGCCATGCGAACACCTGTTCTCACTTTCAGGTGACATTGTAATTAAAGAAGTGGGCAGCATTATCGCCCGTAAATGTAAACAAATTTGTTTTTCTTAGCGATTGGCTGAACAAGAAGTAGGACTGAGTGGACTTGTAGGCTCTAAAGTTTTACGTTGTTTTGTTTTTGAAGGTAGTATGTAACAAAAATCATATTCATAAGTTGCATTTTCATGATAAAGAGATTGCACTACAGTACTTGTATGAGGTGAATTGAAAAATACTATTTATTTTGTTTATCATTTTTACAGTGCAAATATTTGTAATAAAATATAACATGAGCACTGTACACTTCGTATTCTGTGTTGTAATTGAAATCAATATATTTGAAAATGTAGAAAAACATCCACAAATATTTTATAAATTTCAATTGGTATTCTATTGTTTAACAGTGTGATAAATCACAATTAATTTTTTAAATTGTGATTAATTTTTTGACTTAATCACGTGAGTTAACTGTGATTAATCGACAGCCCTAGTTTAATACAATTCTATAACTGCCACCCTGACCTAAAATCATGGTTAATGGACAAAGTTCCTAGAGACGTAACTATAGCTGGGAAACAGGAAGGTCAATATGCAGATTTTTGGCCTGTAGGGAACATGTAGTAGGGATGGAATGTAGTCAGAGAAGAGGGATCAGGCTCAACCTGAAACCCACAACTAAGCAGAAGGAAACCACCTCCAAGAAGCCCTGGAATGGGTGGGGAAAAGCAGTGTTTTTTTTTTTTTTTTTTTTAAATGGAGATATCCTATCTCCTAGAACTGGAAGGGACCTTGAAAAGTCATTGAGTCCAGCCCCCTGCCTTCACTAGCAGGACCAAGTACTGATTTTGCCCCAGATTCCTAAGTGGCCCCCTCAAGGATTGAACTCACAATGCTGGGTTTAGTAGGCCCCTGCTCAAACCACTGAGCTATCTCTCCCCCCAATATATGGCCTGCAAAGTCACTTTGCCCAGGTTAGCCCAGTCTGTCCCCTGAGGCCCAGTGCAGTACTGGAAAGGTCAGTTACACTCCAGCCTCACAAAGTTAAGTGTGTGACTGAATCTCTGGAAGGAATCACACATCCAGTCTGTCGATGGCATATAATGTTCATGCCAAGCCATTTACACCCCATACCACTACCCACAGGTAGTGCAGATCCATGGGCTCGGTAGTGGGAGCTGAAGGTGGTAGTCAATAGGGGGACACTCATTGGATGGAGAGATACTGGGACTTCTAAAATTGCAGTTAAGCCTCAGGTCGTGAAACCCCATCTGATGTTCCCAGGGTGTGAATCTGGGAGAAAGTTCCTGGTGCAAAAGTCTTCTCTCTACCTATGGCACAGATTTCTATGCAGGCCCAGGAAGGGTCAGGATGCTGCTTGTAGGTCTGTTGTCAGATATTACATATTCTTTGCTTTTGGGGAATGATATTATGACTTTAAAAACAGAAGGGGTGAATCAGACTCCCTCAGGTAGCTCCTGACTTGCAAGGGACTGTGTTAGCCAAAATGTAAATGGGGTAGCTGACAGGATATGTATCCTTCCTGTCAGTATCCAAAAGGAATCAAGGTACCTTCCCAGTGTATGCAGACGAATATCTGTGGACAGGGAGGATGGGACAGTCTTTCTCCAGGGGAATGAAGAGACCTACTGACTTGAAGGGAAATTATCTGAGTCCTGAAGCCCAAGACAGAGAAATAAGCTCTCTGCCTACCCTTATCAGGGTACCAAAGGCAGTACAAAGCATAGAATCATATAACTATAGGGTGAGAAGGGACCACAAGGGTCATCTAGTCTAGTCACCTTCCAAGATGTAGAATTTGTTGTATCTAACCGTCCAAGACAGATAGCTATTCAGCCTCCTTTCGAAAACCTCCAGTGAAGAAGCTTCCACAACCTCCCTAGGCAGTCTGATCCAAGGTGATGTCAGAGTCTCCAGTCAGAAGTAGGCAACTGAGGCAGGTGCAGTGCACTGCCAAATCTCTATGATCCCCACCCAAGATGCTGAAAATGCTCAACCAAGTGTATTACAGCTGCTTGGGAGATGATAAAGGTAACTACAGGCAAGAAGGAGAGGGAACTTCTTCCCACAGTCTGCCTGGTGGTCTGTCAAAATGTAAAGCATCCTGTGCTTGGTGGGAGAGGAAGTTCTGCTCACCTTGACTCAGTATGTGGGGATCAATACTCCTCCCCCTCAAGAAGCAGAGATTAGGCCACTGGAGGAATTTGGCTATCGGGGAGGTTTGAAGAGTCTCCTTTGCCAAACCCCTCCGCTATTAAAAGCAGTGCATGGTTCAGAGTGGCTTCCTAAGTGAGGGAGGCAGTCTTACCTTATTTCTCCCTTTGGTCCAAAGAATTGCTGCTTGTAATACTTCTGAGAGAGTAGGGAACCTCAACCCATCACAGTTTCGCGGTGGCAAGCACTGGGAGCTAGGGGGAGAAGTGGGAAAGGCGCGCTCAGGGGAGGAGGCAGAGGCGGAGGTCAGCTGGGGCGGGGAGCTGCCAGTGGGTGCAGAGCGCCCACCAGTTTTTCCCCATGGATGCTCCAACCCCAGAGCACCCACAGAGTTGGCAACTATGGTGGGAGGACCTGTTTTCAAGGTGTGAATGTGGGTGTGAACTTATGTTAAGCATAAAAGGTTCACAATGTAGTAGGAGACCACTTAAAATGAAGTGGGCCATTAATACTTCTGCAGTCATCAGACAAAGGAGGGTTAGTCAGCAGCAGGGTATAGTACAAGTTGGGGTAATGATCCATAAAGCAGTGCCTGTTAAGTCCATGGTTTTAATGTCCAGAAGAGTTATGAACTTAAGTCCCCAAGCTATCTTTTTAAGTGTTGTGCAGGTTTCCTTTGAGGATGAGGACTCAGAGATCAGATATGGAGTGGTCATTCTGTGAAAAGCATTTGTCCATGGGTGATAGGGTGTTTTGTCTTATTGTTCTGTGAAAGTTCATTTGAGAGCATGGTGATTGTCTTGTTTCACCCATATAGTTATGATTGGGACATTTGATGCATTGGATGAAGTACAGCTGATGTTATGATAGGCAGGTGTAGGACCCATGGAAAGATATGGTGTGGGAGGTATTGATCATCGCAGCAGTGGAGATATGACTGCAGGTTTGGCAGGGGCTGGTGCCACTTTGAGTTGGTGTGTCCTGGTCTGTGGGGACTTTGTTTCTGAAGGTGAGCTTGGCAGGATTGGGATCGGGGTGGGGGTTATTTGAAGGCCAGAAGAGGAGGTTTGGGAAAGATTCTTTGCAGATGTGGTCCCCATTGAGCATGAATTGTAATTGTTTGATGATTACCCATATAGGTTCTAATGTGGGATGGGTAGGTGACAACTAGGAGGATGTAGTTGGTCTGCTATTTTTTTCTGTACTGAAGGAGGTTCTCCCAGGGTATTTGGGTGGCCCGTTCCAGGATATGATCCACTGCTCTGGAGGAGTGTCCTTGTTTGGTGAAGGCAGTTCTGAGTGTGTTAAGGTATGATTCCCAGACTCTTTCTTCAGAGCATATTCTATGGTATCTGATGTGCCTGGCTGTAGATAACAGATTTCTTGGTGTCTGGGGGAGTTATTGGATCTGTGGAGATAAATCTGGTGATCTGTGGATTTCTAGTAGATAGTTGGCTGTAGGGTTATCTTAATAGCTGAATGTGAGATTATGAATGCTAATGGCAGAAACGCCATCTAGGGAATAAACCTGTAGGTTCTCCCAAAATGTCAATCCAAGCACCCTCGTTAAACCAACTTCTTTAGAGCAGAGATGTGACGTCCACTAAACAATCATCTGAAAAAGCTTTAAAGAATATGGCAGGGGTAGGTTTTTTTAAGTCTCCCTAAACGTAGCCTGCCATCTGTGCATATGCAGAACTTACACTGACTTCAGTTGGAGTACCACAGATAGCTTATCTTGTGGTTAAATGCACTGGACTGGGACTCAGGAGTTCTGGGTTTCGTTTCTCACCTTGCCACGGACGTCCTCTCTGAACTTAAGACACAGAGGGTACGTCTACACTGCAATTAAAACTTGCATCTGGCCCATGTCAGCTGACTTGGGCTTGCAGAGCTAGCGCTAAGGGTCTGTTTAATTGCAGTGTAGATGTTCAGGCTCAGCTGGAGCCCAGACTCTAGGATTCTGCAAGGTGAGAGCCCAAACCTCTGCCCTACAATTAAACACCCCTTAGCAGAAGCCCCGGGGCCAAGTCAACTGGCATGGGCCAGCCACAGGTGTCTAATTACCCTGTAGACATATCCTTAGGGTGAGATTTTTAAAGGGTATTTAGATGCCAAAGGATACAAACAGGCAGCGAATATTCTATGGGACTTAGGTGCCTAGTGGGATAGTTCAGGGCTGCCTAGACATTTATCTGCATCTTTAGGCACCTAAATACCTTTAAAAATCTAGCTCTTTGTCCCTCTCTGCCTCAGTTCATAATGGTCAAATTAGGATAATTAATTTCTCCCACCTCTTTTTGTTATGTTACAGCCTAAGCACTTCAGGGCAGGGATTGTCTCTTACTACACTTAGGTTCAGGGTTTTGCTCAATGAGGTCCTGACAGCGGCTGGGCCCTATTGTAATGCAAACAACGTAACACAATTGTAGCATATGGCTCCAAATTTGTAGATAAATATATGCAGTATTTACACCTAACAGAGGAAGGCACATATAATGCTACTCTTGTCCAACTTTATCTAGGGCAGTGGTCCCCAAGCTGTGAGCTGTGCCCCTCTAGGGGAGGCATGGAAGAATGTTCAGGGGGTGTGTGGTGAGATCGAGCCAGCCCCCATGGGGCGTGGGGAGGGAGTGAGAGCCAGCTCTGCTCCAGCCCCACCCCCACCCCCAGCCATAGCCACAGCCTCCACCCCCAGCTTGGGATCAGCTCTCAGTCCCCGTCCTCCCAAGCTGCGTTCCCTGCCTCAAACCCCTTACCCCATCTGTGTTCCCCCTCCCTACTTGGGAGCCGCAGTCCCACTCCTGGCCCCGGCTTTTGGGGGAGGACATGGACAGGGGTAAGGGTGGGCTAGGGTTACCATATTCAAACATTTAAAAAAGAGGACACTCCACGGGGCCCCGGTCCCGCCCCCGGCCCTGCCCCAACCCCTGCCCCTTCTCCAAAGTCTCTGTTCCCTCCTCTGAGCACCCCGCATTCCCCCTCCTCCCTCCCGCTCTGATCTTGGTTGGGGGTTGCTAAGTGCTTCCCTGCTCCCCACTCGCCCTGCAGTCCCTGCAACCCCCCGCCTGCCCTGCACCCCCCTGCCCCTGCAGCCTCTATGTTCCTGCCTGCCCTGCTCCTTCTCACCCTGCAGCCTCTGCACCCCCTGCCTGCCCTGCCCCTGCAGCCTCTATGCCCCTGCCTGCCCTGCTCCTCCTTGCCCTGCAGCCTCTGCACCCCCATCCCTACAGCCTCTGTGCCCCTGCTCCCCACTCACCCTGCAGCCCCTGCACCCCCCACCCCTGCAGCCTCTGTGCCCCCTGCTCCCCACTCACCCTGCAGCCCTGCAGCCTCTGTGCCCCCTGCTCCCCACTCACCCTGCAGCCCCTGCACCCCCCCACCCCTGCAGCCTCTGCACCCCCTGCCTGCCCTGCTTCTGCAGCCTCTATGCTCCTGCCTGACCTGCTCCTCCTCGCCCTGCAGCCTCTGCGCCCCCCCCTCCCCCGCCTGCCCTGCTCACCCGGCAGAGGGAGAGCTGCGAGCTCCACGTGGACTCAAACAGTGTTCTGTGCTGCTCTGCGGGGGAGGAGGGAGCGGGGAGGGGGAGGGACTCTGGCTGCTAGAGGCCCCACTGGCTGCGAGCGGCTTTCAATCAGGCCCCGCCATCCAATCAGCCGAGCCACACTCTGGATGAGGGGAAGGGGGAAATCCCGGACATTTCTACTTGATTAGAAATCCCCCCCGGACGGCCATTTAATGCTGAAAAAACCGGATATATCCGGGGAAACCCGGACGGATGGTAACTCTAGGGTGGGCAAGACCCTGAAAAGTTTGGGATCATTGATCTAGGGGCATTGCAGCTGATTGCAGTTTAGACCTACCATAAGTTGACCAGAGGGTCAACCAATACTCTACTCCACTGAAGTGGCACATGACTTTCTAATGGTTCCCACTGAAATCTGTCATTTTGATGAAGTTACAAATCTATTTTGCGAAAAAGCAAGAATTTTTGTACTCCACATTTCAATAACAGGGCACAGTAGCCTCCCCCACCCCTGAACAAAAATCAGATTGTCCACCCCGACTAGCTTAATATTGTGGTAAACATTGATCCTTCATTGCTGAGAGCAGAATAATGAACAGTATCCAAGATTGCATGGCTACAAAAGATTTCATTCTCTAATTGTCAAAAAGCATTAAACATCAACTATTTATTCTGTAGCAGAGGAAAAGGGAACAGACTTCAGTGTATTCCTTCACCAGAGGTTGTCCCTAATTGTCATTCATAGATTGCAACAGAGGTTACTGAGAGAAATTTGTTTGCATTTATTAATCAAAAGGAGTCAAAGGCACAAAAGATATCATCAAGGCTCCCTTATGCTAGGGGAGGCAGACAACTAACATTCCTGATGAAGTGTTTGCAGAATGTTTGCAATCTGTTCACAACCTTTTTACTTTGCAGGTGCAAGCCTTTCTATCTGTTACATCAAAGAAACAATTGAAAATTAAAACATAGTAAACACGGCTGTACAGGTTTTAATCTTCCATTTTTAAAGGACAATGGGAGAGGTATAATTAATTTCAAAGCAACGTTTGAGTTCTTTCAATATTCATTTGTGTGCATTAGCATGTCATTAACTGGGTTTTCAACACTGATCTTCATCCCCCCCTCCCCCACACACACACCTTTTTTTTGCCCCCCTTTTTTTTGTTTTGTTTTTTGTTTTGTTTTTTTAAAAGTTGATCTTCTCTGGAGATGTCTTTCCTACTAAGCATCCATGCATAGATAATTATCTTGTTCAGTGAGATAGATTGGGAGAATAATGCATGGCTTTTGAGGGAAAGCTTCACAACACAAAATAGATTAAGAGACAGAGTTCTTTTCAGTTGTTCGGAACTTACAGGGGCAAAGATATTTTCACTGAGGTCTGCTATCATGCCTTGTGAATACTGTATTTTATTATATCCATTGTGGTTACCTTTTAATATGTTAACACTCCTAATAGCATTTCCTCCGTTCTTTTCTCTACTTTTAAAACCCTCTCTTTTATTAAGATGCAACAAATGAAGATACAATCAATAGACTTATTTTGTTTGGTGACTAACTACTAAAAGGATTTCTTGTGGGTTTAATTTTAAGCATGGATCTGTTTGGACAATGGCTACAGGATAATTTCAGCATTCTATCAGCAGCATTTCCTGTAGCATTTCCGATCTTGCTCCTAATAACATCCTCCCCTTAGGTATATTAATTTTATACATCCTGAATAGGAGATTGAACAGTTCTCAGACAGCTACGCAAGGTCACTGACATTAACAAAAATAGAACCTTTCATAGTGCTTTTATCAAGTCACGCTACAGTTTACATTAACATGTGTGGGCCTGAATAGCCAGTTTGCTTGCAGGGGTGTAATATACAGTTATTTTCTAGAATTGTTCAACACAATTTATATTGAAAATGTTAGTTGGGGAAACAATGAGCCTTTCAGATGTTTTGGCTGCCTTTCAGCTAAAACATATAATTCTGATGTTTGCAGTGAAATATGAAATGTGCCATAAATGCATGCAGGCTGTCAGTCAACAAAGAATGATAGCAGACTATGCTGTCAAGAACCATGCAAGGATAACTAAATAATTTGCTTCTGCTGCCTCTCATCTACTGGCAACCCCATCTCTAACAGCCTAAAGCTGAGTTGACTTTAACAGGCAATGGCTCAAGCCCTAAAAAGTCTGTTCCTCACTGGACATCCCCAATGGACAAGTTAAAGAAGTATGGGCTGGACGAATGGACTATAAGGTGGATAGAAAGCTGGCTAGATCGTCGGGATCAACGGGTAGTGATCAATGGCTCCATGTCTAGTTGGCAGCTGGTATCAAGCGGAGTGCCCCTAGGGTCGGTCCTGGGGCTGGTTTTGTTCAATATCTTAATTAATGATCTAGAGGATAGTGTGGACTGCACCTTCAGCTAGTTTGCCGATGACACTAAACTGGGAGGAGTGGTAGATACACTGGAGGGTAGGGATAGGATACAGAGGGACCTAGACAAATTAGAGGATTGGGCCAAAAGAAATCTGATGAGGTTTAACAAGGACAAGTGCAGAGTCCTGCACTTAGGACGGAAGAATCCCATGCACTGCTACAGACTAGGGACCGAATGGCTAGGCAGCAGTTCTGCAGAAAAGGACCTTGGGATTACAGTGGACGAGAAGCTGGATATGAGTCAAAAGTGTGCCCTTGTTGCCAAGAAGGCTAATGGCATTTGGGGCTGTATAAGTAGGGGAATTGCCCGCAGATCGTGGGACGTGATCATTCCCCTCTATTTGACATTGGTGAGGCCTCATCTGGAGTACTGTGTCCAGTTTTGGGCCCCACACTACAAGATGGATGTGGAAAAATTGGAAAGAGTCCAGTGGAGGGCAACAAAAATGATTAGGGGGCTGGAGCCAGATGAGGCCTCACCAATGAGGAGAGACTGGGGGAACTGGGATTGTTTAGTCTGCAGAAGAGAAGAATGAGGGGGGATTTGATAGCTGCTTTCAACTACCTGAAAGGGGGTTCCAAAGAAGATGGATCTAGACTGTTCTCAGTGGTAGCAGATCACAGAACAAGGAGTAATAGTCTCAAATTGCAATGGGGGAGGTTTAGGTTGGATATTAGGGAAAAAACTTTTTCACTAGGAGGGTGGTGAAGCACTGGTATCGGTTACCTAGGGAGATGGTGGACTCTCCTTCCATTGAGGTTTTTAAGGTCAGGCTTGACAAAGCCCTGGCTCAGATGAGTTAGTTGGGGATTGGTCCTGCTTTGAGCAGGGGGTTGGACTAGACAGCCTCCTGAGGTCCCTTCCAACCCTGATATTCTATGATAAGCACCCCACTCCTCCTCCTGTTAGGCTCAATGGCAAAACTCCCACTGAGTCCAGTGCAAGCATGGAGCCTAATCAATCACTCTGTTTTTTCCAAGAGTAGGAGTAGATATGATATTGGAGGGAAATCCCACAAGGATGTGACTGTCTCTGTGAACACATGGATACCTGCTAGCCCTTGAGATAGGGTAGACAATTTGATATCTCTGCTGCTTCTTGTTCACACAGAGCTATTCACCACCTTCCTTGTCATCATTTCCAGAAACACTGGAAGATGCTAGTGAAGAATGATGATTCATCTTTTCTGCCTCATTAACATTAGCGCTTTCACATCATGAATCAATCCCTCACATTTAAATAAAAATATTGTGCATGCACTCTCAAAGTGCTTCTCAATAATACTCCTGAGAACAGTCATAACAATAGTTACTATGACTGATTCCTTAAAGTATAACCTAGTGTAAGGACAGATGACAGCTCATGTAATGGCAATACTGCATCACAGGCTGGCAAGTTTTAGTAGGGCAGCCAAAGGGAGATGGGGGTATCACATGATTAAGTAATCACCAGAATAGCTTATGTTTACCTAGGGCTTTTTGATAGGCATTAGGAAAGGCACATGAAAATACTAATTAAGATATAATGGAATAAGTGGAGGTGATTATTACATGAGCCATGAGAAGATTTAACCCTTAAAGTCCTTCTGTGCTTTAGATACTTTGGGGGCCAAAGCGGGAAGAAGAGTAGTTAGAGACAGAAATGTTTATCTTACCAAATATTCAGGGTAATGATATATACTGTAATTATTCCCATCCTCACTGGTGAAAGTATTGGATACTGAAATAAGAAACACTATCTTCTAGTTTCCTCTCTGTGGGGAACTTCTAACCAACATCAAGGAGTTTCACTTAAAAAGTATAGCTATACACAAGTGTGATCACTGCCATCTGCCTACCAAGGAAATCCCAACATTACAGGTGCCACTGAGGTCTCAGTAGTGGAGGTCTCTCTTCCTGTTTGATCACCACCAAGCACGTGGAAGCCAAGGACAAAAGAACTATCCAGCTGAAAGCTGGGGTTGATGCTTCCTTGTATCTGAATGGGTTTGCCAACCCTCAGCAGCTGGGAATCTCAGTAGGAATTATTACAGGAAGTGAGAACCAGAGCTGGTCACTTTAAATGCTGCTTACACAGGTCAATCCATCACTGTGCTCTATTATTTTCTATTGGAGATATCCTATCTCCTAGAACTGGAAGAGACCTTGAAAGGTCATTGAGTCCAGCCCCCTGCCTTCACTAGCAGGACCAAGTACTGATTTTGCCCCAGATCCCTAAGTGGCCCCCTCAAGGATTGAACTCACAACCCTGGGTTTAGCGAGCTAATGCTCAAACCACTGAGCTATCCTCCCCCCTATTTACATTTTAAAGGGTTTAAAAAACAAAAGATCCTATTTAAACTAAGTAGTTCCACAGGTTCAGGGTAAGATGTTGGGCTAACCTCTACTCTACTTCCTCATTTGGGTACTCCCAGTGAAGTCAGACTCTTAATATGGGCAAATAGAGCATGATTTGGCTAACAGTTTCCATCATTCATTGTTAAACTCCAATAGAAAACACAGTTTGAGGTGTGAGCTCAAAATAATTTGATAAAGAACATGACCCTGCAAGCCTCCCACAGAAAGGCTGCAGGATTGGGCCCCAGATAGATAAATAAGGTATTCAATACACTGTTCTCAGTTACCCCGGTGCAACCCACTGTGATTGCAGCAGTGAGAGAAACAATTTGTACCAGGAGTCTACACTTCTTTTTAGTTGCTTAGAGTCTTGCAAGTGACCCTCATTATGATCCAGATTCGGATACTCTGTTGAATAGCACCTTGCTCCATGAATGGTCCCATTGCTATTAATGGGATGACTTGCCTGAGTAATTGCTCACTGGCATGAGCATGGTTTCCACCATCTGGCCCTGTATGGAGCTCCCGCTGGTGAGACAGGTTGTGAAGGGTGATTTTCCTTTCTGAACAGGCAGAAGTTAGTCTTTTTAAATTCCGAATTAGCTTCTCCATTCAGATGCAGTGCACATTTCACAGACATATTCCTTTCTCCCGATGTTGTGTTATGTGAGAGAACTTAATTACAAAATCTCAACTGGGCTTCATTTTCATACAGAGCAGACGCAAATGAAATTGCCTTTTTTTTTTTTTTTTTTTTTTTTTTTTTTGGTCAATGGGGTATCAGTATGATGAAATGAAATTAAATCTGACAGGATTTTAACAAAAACACTTGGTTCCTTCAAAACAAAGGATTGTTTTAGCTTAAGGTGTTTAATTAGGTACAAACATCCTTAGAGACATCTTAACAAGATGTTTTCACATCCACACATTTTAACATTCAAACTGTAAAAGAATTGATATAAGAAGCTTCCATTTTAATTCACAAGAAGAACCAAACTTCTTACTACAAAAGAATTGATCTTGAAGCATGAACCAGCTCTAGAAAATCATGGCATTTTCTTCAAATTTCCTCCCATCAACAGAAGAAAGTCCATTCCCCACCCCAAATTTCTTTTTGTTTCTAGCTATTGGATCCAATTTCTGACTGCAGATCCCATATACTTATAAGGATTGCTACTTTAACAATTTACAGACACAAACGTGTCTCTTGTAACTGTATTTTGTTTAAATAAGTCAAATCAGTTCAAGAAGTTTTATTTGTAGTTCTCAGGAAGCAGTATAATCTAGTGGACAGGCACCAGTCTGATAGCTAGGAGATGTGGAATCTATTCCCTGTTCCACCACTGATCTGCTGAGTGACCATAGGCAGCTAATTGCACAAATGCAAGAACACATTCAGCATCAGAAAGAAAATGTCAAAGTTTAAAGGATCTACAGGTTGGTGGCAAAAATTGAAGACTCATTGATAGTAAATAAGCTCAAAAACACTGCTCAGCAAATAAAACCAATTTAGTGGGGCAAATCTGTGAAAAAGCAATCTGATGTGACAAAAGTTTAAGAAGGGCGATAAAACTAATTAGAGATTTAACCAAAGCAGTAGAGATGACTGGGGCTTGATGTCAAGCACTCATCTTGTTAGCTCTCTCTCGCAGCATCCAGGAATTTAGGCAAAGGGACTCTTGGTGTTGCGGTTCATCTGTAATAAAGGAAACTGCCAGTAGAGGGGAAGTGCTGAGGAGATTGGTTCCAATCCTCCTCATGCTGATGTAAACCAGGAGTAAATGCACTGAAGCCAAAAGAGCGAAAGACTATTGTAGCTGAGCAGAGTTTGGCCCAGTGATTTTTGTGGGCTACATGCACATTGAAAGCCTCCCTATACCTTATTTTCTGCAGTGGGAATTGTAATTGAAAAATATTCAGTGTTTGCCTCCCCATGGCCCTTTTAGGCACATTCTATTAGATAGCAGTTCCTCTAACAAATATGCAAACCCAACCCAACTCCCTTCTGTAGAACAGATAGAAATTTAAGGTGCAAAGGAGACAGAAAGCTGCTCTCTACACACAGGGATTCCCTCAATGTGGGTGAAGATTGGCACGCAGCCAGCTCCTATGCCATCTGCCTGTAGCCCACCAGGCATAGTCAGAACAATACAGCATTCCAGCTATTCTACTGGTCATCTACAACCCAGCTAGTCTCTACTGATGAACTACAACCATGTTGACATTGCAAGCAGGCTGACTTCACAGTAGCTTCTAGGCTGCTGTAAAAACGTGCCAGGACCTGGACTGGCATAGAACTAGCTCCTGGGAAAGTGAGCACCAACTGCTTCCTCTGCCACCCCATACTACATGCATTGGATAATGGGCACAGCAGGAAATCTGGATCCTTGGCCTCTGGACTGTATCTAATTCTGGTCTCATTTACAGGTGTTTTTACACTAGCATAGGTTTGACTTTAGGGGAGTCACTCCAATTTTAGACCAGTGTAACTCAGATCACAATCAATCCCTTTACTGAATGAGGCTTTGTGGCAAAGCAAACTGGCTAGATTATTTTCCTAATTACTCAGATAGGTAATGGCTGGACATTGCCAAGATTAAAATTTAGGACAATGAGGACAAACAAGTCCTCTGGTACATTATATAAATTCACGTAGTTGATTTCTTGAGCGAAGGTTGATTACTGATGTGGCAGCCGGTACTATATGAAGATAATGTTATAAACTGGTAAGTGCTTAAGGTTCCATCCCTGTAGAAATAACGGTTGTATTTGTGGAATGTTATTTTCAACATAATAGCTGCTGCATAAATCCCATTGTGAAATCTATATTGTTCATTCTTTTGTTAAGTGCTCTGACATACTATATAAGGAAAGTGGTGAATAAATGACAATACAACACATAAAGAAAGCCAGGAGAGAGAAGGCACAATAAAAGTAGTTTACAGTTTACTTCTTGATGTCAATAACTATTCTTCTTGCATTAATTTTTAGTTTTTATTACTACAACATGCAGTTACTTTATAAGTGGATAAATGAGGAAGGACTTCAAATAATATACGGTAATGATGCTGTCATATTGTAGTAATATTTATCAGTGAATCTAATTTTATGTCCAAGTCCAAACAACAACAAATCTTTTTTAAAAGGTATCATTTTATTGATTAAGACATACCATAACTTATGTGACAAAGACAAATGCAAGTCCAGTACACTCATTGTGAAGCAAAATAAATAGATGTAAATACTATGACACAAACTGTTTATAATAAGGTTTATGTGGCTCCACATGAAGTCAGTAGGAATGACTTCAGTGGGAGCAGAATATGACTCATTAGGAGGAATGCTACAGAAATGTGATCAATGACTCTTCCTGTCAGATAAAGAAGGTAGCATATATGGACCATTAGCAGCCATACTATAGCAAATGATGAAATTAACTAAGCGGACGGATGAATCTGCGGTTTAAAGCACTAAACTGGGACTCTGAACAGTTCCTGATTCTACCACAGACTTCCTGTGTGATCCGGGCAAGTCACTTAATTTATCTGTGCATCAGGCTACATGTACACTGCACTTTCATTGTTAAACTTTTGTCACTCAGGGGTGTGGGAAAACACACCCCTGAACGACAAAAGTTTTAAAGAAAAGTGCCAGTGTAGATAGAGCTTTGTCAGCGGGAGACAGTCTCCCTGCAACGAAGGTACCACCCCTCGCTGTGGGTGGCTTTAATTTGTCGTCAGGAGAGCTCTCTCCCGGTGGCAAAAAGTGGCTACACTGCACGCCTTACAACGGCCTGGCTGTAGCAGTACAGATTTGCCATTGTAAGGTGCATAGAATAGACATAGCCTCAGTTCTCCATCTGTAAAATGGGCATAACACTTCTTTCATCTCATCTACTTAGCTTGTTGGTTCTTCCAGGCAAGAACTGTCTCTTACATACCTTTTTACAATCCCTAGCACAATGGGGCTCCTATCTTAGTTGCAGCCTCTAAGAATTACTGTAATATAATGGAAATTCAATTGGTGGGAGTTTGTCAATCTTATTTAAGCCACCGGTGATGGGACTGTGTGCCCTTAAATGCAGGAGGGCCCAGCAGTCAGTCCACCCCATCATCTGGCATGGCCATTTAAGGATTTGAAAGGTCCAACAGAAATACTGGAAGATCTAAAGAGGGATAGACATGGAGAGGAAGAAGTCCCAAGAAGTAGTAGTGGTTGACAGAAAGGCAGGCACTTTTTCTTTAAGGACCTTGGACTAGGAGCCCGGCAAAATGGGTGGGGCTAGGCTCTCCTCTTCCCCAGGCAGTCAGGGACTGAGATAACGAGACCAGCATAGTCTGCCTCCTCTCTCAGAACAGGGCAGATACCAGCAGGGGAAGGTGCCCTGCTGAAATCTCCAAAGTGGGAGAGTAATTAAGAAGGGTGCCCAGCTGAAGGAAGCTGGGAACAAGAGGAGATAGATTACCCAAAGGCAAAAGGTTGGAAACAGCAGGAGACGTCAGCTAGCAAAGGCTAGCTTGAGAGCCTGAAAGCCTGGAGAATAATGTAAAAAAAAGGACCCAAATGAGGGAGAAGCTGGTAAAGGCCTTACAGCTGGCTAAATTCCAACTTGGCTCCAGAGAGGAGAGCTGAGAGGCTCTAGAGAACTTGATTAACAGAGCACTTTACCTATGTTTATGACAACTATTAATAAATAAGGCCCTTGGAAGAATGGGGTTCTTCATTAAAGAAACTGCCTGACCTTGTTTGTAACAGCTGAAGGTAAGTGGGGCACCTCCCACCTGCCACACTATGCCTAGCCAAAGGGGATGCTCTGGGGTGTTTTCTGAGTTTTCATTGTAAGCCTTATTCAAGCCCCGTCTCTAAAATCCCCCAAAAGAATAGTCTTTAGTCCATTTAAATGCAGGATGGAGAAATTTTCTACAAAAGCTGAGGTGACTCAAGGAAAGGGGTCTGGCGTTCTAAACAACCTACACGGTGCTGGTAAGCACAGCTTCAAGATTCTTCTACCTCTGTTTGAAGCTGCATAGCAAAAAATTGAAAGGGGAAACAGATTATATCTGCTGTACTGGATTCCACTAGCTGAGGCCCATAATTTTGTACAGTGATGTCACTTATCAAAATTAAGCTATTTAGTAATTTTTCCAGAAAAGTGACTCAGGGAAGGCTTATTCTAAGACTAATGGAATATTATGGAGCCACAGATAGTGACTCCACAGGTCAGGATGCATTAAGATTTGCACAACTTTAAATCTTCCATTTCACATTTTAATGATTGCAGGGATTGAGGGTGGAGAGGGGAGATGGCTGGGCACAGGTATGAGAGGAGAATGGGAAGGGCAGATAGGCTGAACAAGGTTTAGTGAAACAGCTGATTTGAGCTGGAAAGTGTAGGGGCGAGGGTAGGATCCAGGGAGAAGAGGATCATGTGTTGGGGGAAGGGGAGGCCTGAGTTGAATGAGAGGTGTTTAAACGGAGGTATCAAGGGCTCTGTACAAGACTCCCCATCCCAAAGCACCCTCTCATGGCACAGTGTGGCAGTGTAGCATCTCTGCTTTAGCTTCCTTTACTTCAGCTATAGATCGACTTGGCCCATTGGCCAAACCACTACAGACTGTTCCTCCTCTCCCAGGGTGATGTGTTCTTTAGACAAATCCAACAAAAGCACATGTAACCCCTTTGGGGTTTAGAGAGCATGGCCCCTTTAAATCTTTTTCCTGGGGGTAGGGGGAGAGTAAGAAAAAGGGAGGGAAACTCCAGGGGTCAGGCTGGAGCTCCAGGGAGAGAGAGGGGCAGCAGGAGGCCCTGGAAAAATGAAGGAGAGAGAACCTGCCTGAAGCCTGGGAAGGACAGGGCCAATCAGGAACAGCCTAGGACAGGAGCCAGGAGGAGCACTGTGCCAGGGAGGAATCACCCGAGAAGGACAGGCCAGAGCTGGACCCAGTATCACGGCTGCCCAGAGCTGCATGGGGCTGTGAGTACTGGGGCTTCTGACTCTGCATTGGGAACAAGGAGGGAGGTTGCTAGGTAGTTAAGTGGGGAGGTGGTCACTCTGTGTGGCTTTGCAGAAGAGGGCACCAGAGGGGTCTGTTGGGGAAAGTTCACTGGCGCCAAAGACGACCAGGAGCACCCAAGACTCACCACTGGACTGGAACTTTGCTCAGGACTCCTGAACTCTGTGTGCAGACACATTGCTCAGTGTCTGCCCTTCCAGACTGTGCTACCACCAGGCCTGTGGGGCCTTGGCTTGGATGCAACCCTGTTCTACTGCTCCCCCCATATGTCCCCTTGTTGTTTTTCTCCTCTCATCCCTCTGTAAATAAATATTTCCCTTTGTTATATCCATTGTGCTTTTCGTGTGTGTGTGTGTGTGTGTGTGTGTGTGTGTGTGTGTGTGTGTGTGTTTACTCTGGGGGGTTTGGAACAGGTGCCCCTGGGGGGGAAGGGATTTCTCCTGCTGCATTCCTGCACATGCCCTCTCTTGGCCAGAGCTGCCTGCAGAGCAGACTCCATCTTGGCCACGAAGGCACTAAAGTTACACATAAAACTAATCTTCAGCCCAACCAGGGTCAGCTTCTAGCCCCTTTCTTTACAGGCAGGCCCCTGCTTCAGTGGCCTGTCTCAACCCCCACCCAACAATGTGGACCAGGCCCACTTTCCTGCAAAGAGCTCGGGCTGGCCAGAATCCTCCGACAGGTCCTGACTCCCAACCAGGCTTCTTGTGCTCTGTAGGCACAGCCTGCCTGCTCTTCTTCCCAGTCAACTCCCAACTACTGGACAATGGGGCTTTCCTCCTCTTAGGTGCGGTGCAGCAGATGTAACAGGGCAAGACTAACTGAACAGGGTTGATTGGCTCTAGGCTTGCCAGCCCAGAAAGGGGCAGATCACCCTGTTGCAGGCTCCCTCTGTAGCTGCTGGCTTGGTGTTTCAGAAATGGTTGATGCCCTAGTGTCTTGACTCAGCAGCCCCCTTCCCCAACCCAGGCCTTCCAGACAGCTCCAGTTCTCCCACAGCTAAAACCTTCTTCCCCCTAGATGTTCCTGCTCATATTCAATAGATATGAAGCTACTGAAGTGCAAAGTAGGGTCATAATAAAATGAACATAATGGGCAGACAGAGCTTTTTCTATTTCCAAGAAAGACACTTGGCCATATATTGTGAGCACAATCCTTCCTGAGGGTTCCCAGTGGTGGCAAAAGCCTGTGGGTGGCCTCCCAGGTGTATGTAAGGACCTCTTAGGACTGCACTTGCCTACAGTGTCCTGGAGTAGGGTCTCAAGGTATCCTACTTCATGTTTCTGGCATGATTATTTTTATATGCAGCTCTGGCTAGTGATACTGGAGACAAAAAGATGGTCAAACACTTGTTCAGTTACTTTAAAATTCCACTAGAAAAGTAACTTTTTCTAAGTAACAAAAGGTGCCACACAAGGAGGCAAAGTTTTGATGAACACCAAGAAGATCCACAAAGAATTAAAATGGGGAGGGGAGGGGTGAGGGAATGTTAGCAAGCGTACCCCTTTTGGATGTTTAAAAAAGAAAAAAGAAAAGAAAGGCTATTCTACTTACCTTTGTAGAATTTGGAAGGTTAGAGTCGGAGATGATTCAAGACTTTTATAAGACTCAGGGCCAGATTTTCAGCTGATGTAAACAGGGATGGCACCATTGGCTTCAGTGCATCTGCATCTGCTGACATCAGCTCTGAATTTGGCTCATAGTTAAGACTAAGGTTTTGTCATGGATATTTTTAGTAAAAGTCATGGACAGGTCACGGGCAATAAAGAAAAATTCATGGACACCTGTGACCTGTCCGTGACTTTTACTAAAAATATCCATGATATAATGGGAAGGGGCTGGGCAGCTGTGGGGTGGCTGGCCACCACCCATGGGGACTCGGAGCTCCAGGGTCCCCCTGCCCCCTCCCTGGTGGTGGGGAGCTGCAGGGTATCACCCCACAGTGGCTGGGAGCTTGGGGGCCCGCTGTGGGAGGCAGCAGTGAAATGCTTCATATTCTTCATAGAAATATTGTTACGATATGAATATGGCATAACTAAGATATATTTTATGGAAGATGGGTAATGTAAGATATCATTGGAAAGGTTATGATTTGCTGAATGTGATTATCCAATTTGTATACATGTGTCATTGCTATATCTGAAGATAGGAATATTGACTATGTAACAATCACAACTGCGTGTGTACTTGCGGAATGCCCACCAGACAGCAGGCAATCAGCCTGAATGGGCCATTTAAGGAGGACAATAGAACTTTGAAGATACTAATTTCCCACCTTCCTGAGAAGCTTCCTGGGATGTTGCTTTGACACTGCAGCATCATGTGATGTCACCTGGTGTGGAGTACCACCTTGGACACTGCTGTATTTTTCTACTGGAAACAAAGGATTCCTGCCTTATTTAAATCCTACTTAAGGCTGGGAAGTGAGTCAATCAGGACTCTTCTCCACGCTGAAAGCACCTGAAGAGACAAAGGAATTAAGCTGAAGAAAGGCATGGGCTGAGTCCAGGCTGAGGCAGGGGTCTAGCCTGTGAAGGGAAATAACTGGAACTCTGATCTGCAGAAACTCTGCAACCTGCCTAAAACAACATTTAGGGTGAGAAATTACTATTTGTAACCTGTTTCTTTAGTGTATTTTGCTTAGTTTGCATGTTTTGCTTTATTTGCCCAGTAATCTGCTTTGTTCTGTTTGCTATCCCTTATAAACCCTTAACATTTACCTTTTATAGTTAATAGACTTATTTCTTGTTTATACAAAAACCCAGTTTGTGCAATTCATAACTGGGGGGAGGGGGCATGCAAAGAGCTTTGCAGATCTCCCTCCACATGGAGGGAGGGGGCAAATTTCATGAGCTTATGCTATATGGATTTTTATTGCGCGTAAGATAATTTTGGGTTTACACTCCAGAGGGTATGTGCATAGGAGTGCTGGCCATTCCCGTAGCTGAGTCTTCCCAAAGAGAGCTGATCGCAAACTGTGTGATTCTACAGTTGGGTGTGTCCCTACGTACGTGTGTGTGTGTGTGTTGGAAAGGGGCTTGAGAGCCAGTCACAGCAGCACAGAGTGAGTGACACCCAGGCTGGTGAGACAGGCGGGCCCAGAGGGACTTCAGAACATCTGGTGGACCCCGAAACGGGGGTCCAACCCATCACAGGCAGGACCCTGCAGCTCCCAACCACTGGGGCGGAAGTCTTTGGAAGTCACGGATTCCATGACTTTGGTAACAAAATCGTAACCTTACTCATAGTGTACACAGCCTTCAAGACTCTCAGTTCTGTCCCTGCCTCTCTCATTTCCCATAATGCATTATGCGCCTCCACATCATGTCTCACTGCTCCCTCTGAGTCTTCCTACACCAGGAACAGCCTCTCACTTTCTGTACATTAAGTTCCATTTCTTTTCTTCTAATCAGCCCTGGAAAGTCACTGCTTCCAAGAAGCCTTCCATTGCTGATCTCCCCAGTTAACACACAAGAACATATTGAGTAGAGTAAGTCCATAACTTCCCACATATACCAGACTGCACTGCCAAAAATGGCTTCAGGGAGCATCTCCCTCAGTGATACAAAAAAGATTTTACAACAGGATCCAGGGTCCCTTTCTAAAATACAGAAAGTGGTAACCTTCAAGTTGTGCATGAAATAGGGTCAGAAGCTGCTAAGGAATCATAAGAGACAAGTATTATATATAACCAGGGGCAGCTCCAGGCACCAGTGCACCAAGCGCGTGCCTGGGGCGGCAAGCCACGGGGAGCGGCCTGCTGGCTGCTGTGAGGGTGGCATTCAGGCTGCCTTCGGCGGCTTGCCAGCGGGAAGTCCGCTGGTCCCGCGGTTTCAGCGGCAATTCGGCGGCGGGTATGCCGAAGGCATGGGACTGGCGGACCTCCCACAGGCATGCCACCGAAAGCCACCTGACTGCCGTGCTTGGGGCAGCAAAATACATAGAGCCGCCCCTATATATAACCTGACCAGCAGAGAAATGGACAACTGGAATATAATAAGATTACTACATTGCAAACATATCCTGCCAAGATAAGGGCGTATTTTAATGACTGCAGTGAATCACTGTAGAAAAGGTTAGCCAATCAACCTGACTTTCTGGACCCTATGATTTGGCACATGCTGGGGATGCTTTGCTTTGAGCTTTTTGGAAAGGTCCATATTATCATGTGACTGAAAAGGGAGATAAATCTCTGAGCTCCATTTTAATTTCAATACAATTGACTTATTACAGTGTTACAATAGAAATATGCATGGAGCCCCCAAGCGTTTTTCTTTTCCTGCTAAAGAATGTTTCACTCACTGTTTGGACAGAATAGCTCTCTTGCTAAATTGTTCACAATGCAACCTATTATAGAATAGAGGTACCCTCTGGGTATGATTGAAATTTATATGCAAGAAATAATCATGAATGCCAAGTGTACTGGATAAACCATAGGGAGGTGGCAGAAGGCAGATAAGCAACTAGGAGATTTAAGTTGCAGGATGTTAAGCGATAGAAAGATTCATTCTATAATTTACATTACAACCGGTTTCATTTGCAGAATAGATAATGAAGGGCTCAGACAAATAAGTATTTGAGGCCCAGTCCTCTGAAGTGTTAAGCATCTTCTGGAAGGTGCTGAGCAACCTCAACCCCCTCTGAAATCAGTGGGATAGTTGGGCTATTTAAAATGATATATCTTTGCAACACAAGGGGACTAAAATAACAGGTTAACAGCTGTTACAGATAATCAGGATAGGAGAGAAGAAGAGGAGACTTGAGTTCATAACATTGATCTCATTTTGACAAACTAACCTGGTACCTCACTGAGAATGTGTGTTTCAGTTATGTTATTTTAAAGCAAAACTGAATTTTAAAAATATAGATAACTTCATCTAGTGGCAATACTGTGGAAGAAGATATCTGAATTTTAAAAGTCAAGTTATAACACAATCACCACTAATGGAAGTTTTATTAGATTGCTTTTTAAACTTGATATAGACAGTCTCTGATCCTGAAGAAGAGACTTATTATGCACAAGCTTAATTTTACTCACAGGAGTAGTCTCATTAAAATATAAGTCCAAAGTAGTAAGTCTTCAGCCTGGGTTATACATTAGGTCTTATCTACATCGGAAAGAAGCACTGGTTTAACTTAAATTTGTTTTAAAATCAGTACAATCCCTTATACTGGTTTAGCTTAAATATGTCCCCAATGTGTGCTACACAGGAGTTTGCACTGGTTTAAATGACATCGGTGTAAATTCACCGCTTAGGTTATGTCAGTGCAACTGTAACCAACACACCTCCTGGGTGTGGTGTTCTGTCTGTCCCATCTAGTGGCACCAAGACCACTTAGAGAGCGAGAGATTGAGTCTGCTCTACAGCCTTAGCTAACAGCCAGCTGGCTTTTAGATCATGCAGTAGAGGCTCATACTTTAAGCTCCAGAGACCCCAGGTTCGATCCTGCCCGTTGCCAACCGGGGTCTGGCGGCAAATTTCTCCTGTAGACAAGTCCTTAATCTGCTAAATGACACTATTTTTGTCACCAACTATGGGTCCAGTCTTGATCTTTCAAATGGGTCAAATTCATCCCCATGATAATAATTCCACAGCTGAAGTCTTTGTACAGATGATGGAATTATAGCAAGTAGGAATCTGGGTGATAGAATGCAATGGGAGTTTTGCTTGAGATAAGGAATTCAGGATGGTGGCAGACTTGGCTTTCAGCAGGGAAATACCGCATCAGGAAAATGGCAGACATCAGCACTTGTCACAGTTAAGGAGATATAAGAGATAGACCAAGGTGGGGAGAGTCTGGTTATGAAAAATCCTCAGGTATGTTTTAGTTGGAGTCAAGTTCCATTTTATCCACACCAAACTGAGGTATTTGAACTAATCACTGCAGTTACCTTTAATTTTTCCCAGCCCAGCAGCACTGCAAGAAGAGATAGAAAAGTAACAAAGAACTCCTTAAACAGCATAAAGCAATCCTGCTTAGAACTTAGTTAACCTACATGCTACGAAACAGGCAACAATATTTGAAAACATTGCAGTACAATTTAAATCATTTGGACATTAAAGAGTTCATTCTCTCCTCTTCAAACTCTAGCAACTCTCATAAAATGGAAAAATCAAAAGCATGCCAAAGAAGTGGGGGCCGCAGAAGGAAAGATATAAAACCTTCAACAGAAGTGCTGAACCTCCTGGCATAATAGAGGGCACAATATGTGGCAGAGAAGCTAGAAGGAAACATCAGGAGAGTGAGCAAGCAGTAAGCACAGTCCATAAAGCCACAATGAATGGTAATGACAGGCAATAAAATACCCTTTTAAAAATCCAGCAAAGGATAAAGACTGTAGACTGTGGCGCTGACTGGCAATGCTGTAGCTGCAAAACATAAAGCATGGCAAGAAAGCACAACTAAAAATTATTCAATCATACCAAATGTTTGCAGTGAATCTAGGCCAAGCAAGCAATCAAAATCAAATAGAAACAAGGTATATATAATCCAGCAGTAAAAAGATTGAAAAACAATACATTGCCAAGACATTTTAATACTCCTTAAGCTCACAATTTTTAAAATCATTAATAGTACCATAAAAAAGTGAGGAAAGCAGCACGGAGCAGTTTAAACAAATACATGGTTGTAATTCTACCCCTAATTTACCAATGTTTATGTAATTTCTCTCATGTTACACAAGAATCCTAGAGAGAGCATCATAAAATACTTAAGCGAGTACAGAAAATACGCTGTATCTTTCTATCTAATTATTCCTGATGCTGCAGTTATGGAAAGGAAATCCACACATCCACGCAATACAGAGATATTTTTGCCCTTAAGGTGGAGTTCTATTTGGGCAAGTGCCACAGTCTTATTCCAAAGACCTGCTTCCTGGGTCATATCTACTTGCCTTACTGATTAAAGTCTCACTCTTTCAGACTACTCACAGTGTCTAAGGCCTGGTCTACACTGGGGCGGGGGGGCGCGAATCATAGACTCATAGAATATCAGGGTTGGAAGGGACCTCAGGAAGTCATCTAGTCCAACCCCCTGCTCAAAGCAGGACCTAATCCCAACGAAATCATCCCAGCCAGGACTTTGTCAAGCCTGACCTTAAAAACCTCTAAGGAAGGAGATTCCACCACCTCCCTAAGTAACCCATTTCAGTGCTTCACCACCTTCCTAGTGAAAAAGTTTTTCCTAATATCCAACCTAAACATCCCCCACTGCAATTTGAGACCATTACTCCTTGTTCTGTCATCTGGTACCACTGAGAACAGTCTAGATCCATCCTCTTTGGAACCCCCTTTCAGGTAGCTGAAAGCAGCTATCAAATCCCCCCTCATTCTTCTCTTCTGCAGACTAAACAATCCCAGTTCCCTCAGCCTCTCCTCATAAGTCATGTGCTCCAGCCCCCTAATCATTTTTGTTGCCCTCCGCTGGACTCTTTCCAATTTTTCCACATCCTTCTTGTAGCGTGGGGCCCAAAACTGGACACGATACTCCAGATGAGGCCTCACCAATGTCGAATAGAGGGGAACAATCACGTCCCTCGATCTGCTGGCAATGCCCCTACTTATACAGCCCAAAATGCCGTTAGCCTTCTTGGCAACAAGGACACACTGTTGACTCATATCCAGCTTCTCGTCCACTGTAACCCCAAGGTCCTTTTCTGCAGAACTGCTGCCTAGCTACTCGGTCCCTAGTCTGTAACAGTGAATGGGATTCTTCCATCCTAAGTGCAGGACTCTGCACTTGTCCTTGTTGAACCTCATCAGGTTTCTTTTGGCCCAATCCTCTAATTTGTCTAGATCCCTCTGTATCCTATCCCTACCCTCCAGCATATCTACCACTCCTTCCAGTTTAGTGTCATCTGTAAACTTGCTGAGAATGCAGTCCACGCCATCCTCCAGATCATTAATGAAGATATTGAACAAAACCGGCCCCAGGACCGACCCTTGGGGCACTCTGCTTGAAACCGGCTGCCAACTAGATATGTAGCCGTTGATCACTAGCCGTTGAGCCTGACAATCTAGCCAGCTTTCTATCCACCTTATAGTCCATTCATCCAGCCCATACTTCTTTAACTTTTTGGCAAGAATACTGTGGGAGACCGTATCAAAAGCTTTGCTAAAGTCAAGGAATAACATATCCACTGCGTTCCCCTCATCCACAGACCCAGTTATCTCCTCATAGAAGGCAATTAGGTTAGTCAGACATGACTTGCCCTTGGTGAATCCATGCTGACCGTTCCTGATCATTTTCCTCTCCTCTAAGTGCTTCAGAATTGATTCCTTGAGGACCTGCTCCATGATTTTTCCAGGGGAATCAATCTAAGTTACACAACTTCAGCTACATGAATAGCGTAGCTGAAGTCGATGTACTTAGATCTACTCACCGCGGAATCTTCACTGCGGTAGGTCGACTGCTGACACACCCCCATCGACTCTGCCTACACTTCTTGCTCCGGTGGAGTACCGGAGTCGACGAGAGAGGACTCGGCGGTCGATTTATCGCATCTTCACTAGATGCAATAAATCGACCCCCGCAGGATCGATTGCTCCAGAGGTAAGCTTTTACAGGACCAGTACCTAAATACATGGTGGGTTTGTTGTTTTTTTACTACTTTCTACTCCTTTTAGTTCTGCAGAGTCAACACAGCTATAGGAGAGCAAGTGGGAATATTCCAACATGTGGGTATCAACAGTATTGTTAATTACGTTCCTAATGCAAAATCTTTGATCATGGTGATGTGAAAGAACACAAAATGACCTTCATATTCCAGGTTGAGGTTGCAGGGGTAACAGCTGGGGAAAATTCTTATTTGTCAACTCAGCAGACTATTTAAAAAAAAAAAGCAGTCACATTTCAGAGCAGAACCTAACTTTAAATAAATGAACATTAGGAGAGACTGTCTGCCTTAAATGGGTCATGGTGGGATATGGTGGCTTTTACTTCTCTGTTGCCAATTAAAATCCAGGCCAGGAGGTATATTCACTGTGGTGCAAGTAAGCACCAGTAAGCTAAAAAAAAAAAAAAAAGTACCTTAAGAGCATACGTCACTAAGTCCTATTTACTTTCAATGAGACCTAAGTCACTTAGGAGCTTTTCAAAGAATTACTTGATGTCAGTTGTAGATCTCCAGAACATGTGCCTTATTACACCAGTAGAAAATATGGCCTTAGATCAGTAATGATTAGAATTTATTACCATCCAATGATTCTTCAGTCATTAAAGTGATCACTGTCCTATTCTTAGTGGACAGGTACCACTCTCACAAAAACAGTCGGTGCAGTTGGCATGCTTGCTAGCCATCTCACAAGAGAGAACACAGACAGAATAGCATGAAATACCTCAGTCCTGACCTCAAGAGTCGGGGTAGAGGATATGTCGGTGGGGAAGCATATAGAAACTATAGTCTCCAGGGCTGTCAACTCAGCATCTTTCATGAACTCTAAATTCACAGGTTTTTTTTAAATAAGGTATATTAAAATATAGCAGGAACCAGCACATTTAGACCAAGAATTATAATCTTGAGTAGATGAAAAGATAAGGAGCCAAGATAAATGACATTATAGTTGCTCTTTAAATCTAGGTACACAACAGCCTACATCATCAAGGATAAAAGAAAACGCTAACCAACACAACTTACAAGAAATACCATGACTGCTGTTATGGTGATCTAATGTGGGGAGAATAACTGGTGATAGTAAAGGTGAACAGTCATGAGCGGATAGTAAGAGCCATATGGGGGCGTGGGTGAGTGAGTGAGAGAGAAAGAGAGAGAGATTGATCTCAGTGTTTTGGGAAAAGATATTACAAAGCTACAGAACAAAGACGGGTACCTACTGAAAGGAATCACATATCTTGATGGCGATGCAGACATGCTGTTCTGCACAGAAATCTTACTACCAAGTTGCTCCTTAGTCACATTTTCCGCTTACAACAAAGACATCAGGCCAAGGTTGCAATGAGCTTTGAAAAGAACAGAAAACCTAATGCCCCTACCATAAGTGGCATGATATTTACTGTGTTATTATCTATCCCTTTCCTAATGGTTCCTAACATTGTTAGCTTTTTTTTTTTTTTTACTGCTGCTGCATATTGGGCAGATGTTTTCAGAGAACTATCCACAATGACTCCCAGATCTCAAGTGGTAACAGATAAATATACATACAAAATTATGTGGTCTAAATTGGGATTATGTTTTCCAATAAGTATTACTATGCAATTATCAACATTGAACTTTGTCTGCCATTTTGTTGCCCAGGCACCTAGTTTTGTGAGATCCCTTTGTAACTCTTCACAGTCTGCTTTGGACTTAGCTATCTTGAGAATTTTGTATCATCTGCAAATTTTGCCACTTTTACCCAGATCATTTATGAATTTATTGAACAGTATTGGCCCCAGTACAGATCCCTGGGGAACACTGCTATTTACTTCTCTCCATTCCAAAAACTGACCATTTATCCCTGCCCTTTTGCTCTTGTCTTTTAACCAGTTACTGATCCTTCTCTCTTACCCCATGACTATTTACTTTGCTTAAAAGCCTTTGGTGAGGGACCTCGTCAAAGGCTTTTTGAAAGTCCAAGTACACTGTATCCACTGGAACACCCTGGTCTACATGTTTGTTGACCCCCTCAAAGAATTCTAATAGATTGGTGAGGCATGATTTCCCTTTGCAAAAGCGATGTGTTGCTTCTTCCCCAACAAATTGTGTTCATCTGTGTAGCTGATCATTCTGTTCTTTATTATAGTTTCATCCAATTTGCCTGGTACTGAAGTCAGGCTTACTGGCCTGTAATTGCCAGGATTGCCTCTGGAGCACTTTTTAAAAATTGGCATCACATTAGCTATCCTCCAGTCATCAGATACAGAAGTTGATTTAAGTGGTAGCTTGTATACCACAGTTAGTAGTTCTGAAGTTTCGTATTTGAGTTCCTTCAGAATTCTTGGGTGAATACCATCTGGCCCTGGTAACTTATTACTGTTTAATTTATCAGTTTGTTCCAAAACCTCCTCTACTGACACCTCAATCTGAGACAGTTCCTCAGATTTGTCACCTAAAAAGAACAGCTCAGGTGTGGGAATCTCCCTCACAGTCTCTGCAATGAAGACTGATGCAAAGGATTCATTTAGCTTCTCTGCAATGTCCCGGTCTTCCTTGAGCACCTTGATCATCCATTGGCCCCACTGATTGTTTGGCAGGCTTCCTGCTTCTGATGTACTTAAAAAAAACTGTGCTTAGTTTTTGAGTCTTTTGATAGTTGCTCTTCAAATTCTTTTTTAGCCTGCCAAATTATATTTTTATACATGACTTGCCAGAGTTTACGCTCCTTTCTACTTTCCTCAGTAGGATTTGACTTCCAATTTTTAAAGGATGCCTTTTTGCCTCTAACCAATTTTTTAACTCTGCTTAGCCATGGTGGCATTTTTTGTGTGGTCTTCTTACTATTCTTTTTAATTTGGAGTATACATTTAATCTGAGCCTCTATTACGATGTTTTTAATGAGTTTCCATGCAGCTTGCAGGCATTTCACTCATGTGACTGTTCCTTTAATTTCCATTTAACTAGAGTCCTAATTTTTGTATAGTTCTGCTTTCTGAAGTTAAATACTACTGCGATGAGCTTCTTTGTTTTTTCCTCACCTACAAGGATGTTAAAAGTAATTGCGTTAGGATCACTACTACTGAGCAGTTCAGCTGTATTAACCTCTTGGACTAGATCCTGTGCTCCACTTAGGACTAAATCAAGAATTGCCTCTCCCCTTGTGGGTTCTAGGACTAGCTGCTCCAAGAAGCAGTCATTGATCATGTCTAGAAATTTTATTTCTGCATCCTATCCTGAGGTGACATGTACCTAGTCAATATGGGGATAGTTGAAATCCCCCACTATTGAGTTTTCTATTTTTATAGCCTCTTTAAAAGCCTATCTAAAAGGCTATCTTTATAGCCTCTGACCAGGATGGTGGTGATGATGTGCTCAGGGCACATCATGGTGATGGGCTCTGAGCACATCACCATCACCATCCTGGTCAGTAGTATATTCCGACTGCTATATTCTTATTATTCAAGCATGGAATTTCTACCCATAGAGATTCTATGACACAGATGATTCATTTAAGATTTTTACTATATTTGACTGTATGCTTTCTTTCACATATAATACCACTCCCCCACCAGCATGACCCATTTCGTCATTCCTATATATTTTTTATCCTCATTTTACAGCGTCCCATTGACTATCAATGTTTTACCAAGTTTTTGTGATGCCTATTATATCAATATCCTCTTTTAACACCAGGCTCTCAAGTTCACCCATCTTACTAAATAGATTTCTAGCATTTGTATCCAAGCACTTGTAAAATGTATCACTTTTTAATTGTCTGACTTCATGTGATGTAATTGAATGGGACACATTTAAATTTAACTGTTTCTCTTCAGTTCTTATCTGTACTTTATCAGCTTCTATCCTTTTCTCTTTACTAGGATATAGAGCATCCCAGTTAATAGATCCTCCCCCATGGAATGTCTCTGTCCGAACCCTGTGCTCCTTCACTCCTGTTGGCTTTCCCCCAGCCCATAGTTTAAAAATTGCTCTACGACCTTTTTAATTTTATGTGCCAGCAATCTGGTTCCGTTTTGGTTTAGGTGGAGCCTAGTCTTCCTGTAGACTCTTCCTTTCCCCAAAGGTTCCCCAGTTCCTAATAAATCTAAACCCCTCCTCCCTACACCATCATCTCATACATGCTTTGAGACCCTGCAGTTCTGCCTAACTGGCACTTAGAACTGGAAACACTTCAGAGAATGCTACCATTGAGGTCCTGGATTTTAATTTCTTACTTAGCAGCCTAAATTTGGCTTCAGGACCGACCACTCTTCTATCTTTTCCTACGTCACTGGTACCTACATGTACCATGACCACTGACTGGCTAGTCCCAAGCACTGCACATAAGTCTGTCTAGATGTCTAGAGAGATCTGCAACCTTCGCACCCAGCACGCAATTCACCATGAGGTTCTCTTGGTCATCACAAACAAAACTATCTATATTTCTAGTGATTTGAATCCCCCATTACTATTACCTCCTCCTCATAACTGGGATTCCCTCCCCAGAGAGGTATTCGTAGGTGGGTCCCAACTATGGGATCGTTTTCTCTCTGCTCCAGTCTGATGTTCTCCTTCTCCAAGATTTTCATTCTCCTCAACAGCACATAGGCTGTCAGACTGGGGGTGGGACCCCTCTCCTGTGTCCCAGAAAGTCTCATGGTAATGACAGAGATGAGATATATTTGTTGACAGTCCTCCATTGTGCACTTTTGAGGATTGTGGCAGCATGTTTTCAGTGCGGGAGGGTCCTTAGCTGTGAAACTAACACCCTCAGGTGGCTTGCCAGTGCCCTTCAGAGCTCAAGGCAAGGCACTTCTTTGGGATCAAGTATTTGACATGCTTGTTGCTGGAGAATTTTCATTTAGGGTGACACAGCAGAAGGAAGGGAACTGTTTGTGCTATATAATGCGGGCAGTTTCATGTAATGCCTTTTAGGAGTGCAAATGCTATACCAATAGGTGTGGTAAAAAAAAGTCATTCAAATATGCATGAACAGGGGAGGGAAAGGAGGAAGTACACAGGCGGACAGCTTCTAAGAAGGCAAGGAAGTTTCAGAAGGAGGGATGACATGCTTTTGTTTAGCTGTAAAGTTGTAGACTTTTTCCTGTCTGGATCCATGCTCACTGTATATATCCATGCTCACGGTATTTTCAATATAGAAAATCAATTAAGACAATAACTAAACGGCAATCCCATTGAGAGTTGTTTACTAAGTGATTAAATGTTTCAACCCCCCAACGTTTGCATGCTTTGGGATGGGGCTTTGAAAGAACATACGCACATAGAATTAATGTTCAAATAATTCCCCACTCTCTTGGAACCAATATGTAATTATGAAATACTGCAGTGTTTTAGGTTTGAATGTGTGTTTCAGTTTTTCCTTGGCAAGATAAAACTCTATGCAGTTACTTGGTTTCATACATTTAAATACAAATTATATGTACCAAGTAAAGGAACTCACCTCCCCCAACTAAGGAGAAAGCCCCTTCAGAGCATGTGGATTTTTGTAGACTTTTTGCCTGGCCTTCATGCTAGGACCTGCAGAAGGGTTAGACCACTCCTTGCACAGTGACACTACTCTGCCTCTGTCTTGGGGACAGGGAACAGGGTTTCTGCTCTTGCTACTTTATCCACTCAGTCACAATCTAGAGGTGGGCCCTAAAGCCCCTAATCAAAATCCCAAGCCAAAGGAGCTAAGACTCAACATGCTAAACCTGTACTCATTAATCACTAGCAGTAGTAGTAGCTCCATCACCATGGTATCTAGGTAACATTTCCTACCACAAACTTTTTCTGCCATCATAGACCATGAAGTAAATGTGAACAAGAGCACAGCATGCAATACATATAAATCTGAACCCATTGGACAAACAAGTCTAGTGGCAACTCTCAATGCTGCCAGCAAAGATTGATTTAAAGACTGGATTTATTCCCAATCTCCCTGTACTAACTCAGCCCATTGGAGAAAAGAAATTCTTATGTCATTGCCCTCTGACCGGACTACGGGTAGCATCTGTGTACAACAGATAGAGTTCATTGCATTCTCCTTTGGATAGCAGTCTGATCAGAGAAGAGGTCTGAGAGCAGGAGAGCCTGCATTCTACCCCCCAACATTGACTGTAGGCATTTAGGACCATATTCAACAAAGCACTTCAGCACATGCTTAACTTTAAAGTGCTATATTCCTACTACAATTTCTTCCTGTAATTTCTCCAATACCCCGAC
Source organism: Trachemys scripta elegans (assembly GCF_013100865.1). NCBI lineage: Eukaryota > Metazoa > Chordata > Testudines > Emydidae > Trachemys > Trachemys scripta. The sequence goes on along the minus strand of NC_048304.1, from coordinate 104,961,279 downwards.
TGGGAAACAGTGAGCAAATCCTGACTTTTAAGTGCAAGTCACTAAGTGCAAAATGCTGTTTTTGTAGGGAAAGACATTTTGTCTCAATACAGTCCATTGGGGAGGGAGGAGTAGAGAAGAAAAATAGTGAATTCTCTCTCCTTCACCCCCCAGGTAATATATTCTGTTATGCATTTTAATGAGATTTGGGGAGATTGAGTGGACTTTTAAATAACACCTACCCTAGACTCAAAAAAATGTAACTGGGACATTCTTTGCATGCACATGCAGTGGTGACTATAGTTATGAAGAAGTTTACACAATTTCCAAGAAAACAAAGAAGTAGGGAATAGGGGGAAAAAACAAAACAAAACATTCCTCTTTACTATTCAAGGTCCATGAATGAAGTGGGGAATTTGCACTCTTCTTTATTCATTAAAATAGAAACTGCCATCACTTTAATGAGCAGCCTGAGGGTGGACAAAGTGCCTTGAATAGCTATGTACCATAGAGTAGTTGGCATCCTCTCACTGAAACATCATGTGGGATTGCAATTGTGGGATTTTTCCAGTGAATAGGAAGTGATCAAAGATAACACTGCACCAAAAAGAATTAAAACAGGCAACATTGCATCAAGTTACAGCCAATGTCAATCATTATATGCCTGAATGCACAAGATCCTTTAAATAACATTATAGACATGCTGTGGCATTCAAAATATTCACTGAATTTCAAATTAAAATGCAAAAAGCATGTGCCGCACTCCTCTGGCCAGAATAGTGAACTCTAGGCACTTCTTTCCAAATGTATCTGCAACACAATGTCCTTCATTTACCGTCAGCTCAAGAACATACTTATTTTATGTGAGGCTGGATGATAGGAACCAGTAATACCCTAAATGGATGCCAATAGGCTACCTTTGGATTTTGACCTGATTGATGTGAAATGCTGAGCACTAGGTATAACTAGTAAGATGAAGTTAAAAAAAGGAGGGAGGGAGGGGAAAAACCTAATTACAGAGGGCTCACCTTTACTACTGTGAAAGAAAAGAAATAATGCAGGACTTGAATTCATCATTGTGTAGATGAGAGTTCCTGGCATATAATGCCAGACAGAGCTATTTACTGGGGAAAAGTGGTGCTTTATTTACATGCTAAACAGCACTACCTCCCAGCTTTGATCTGTGGGGGGGGTTGAGGGAGGAGCCGCAAAAGGTATTGCACATTACCCTGTTTCAACAAAGAAAGGGGAAAAAACAAGATATACCATTACCAGGAAAAAATCCTCATAACATGCCATTCCACTAAGGTGAAATGCAGCAGATTCTCCCAAACATTATGGTGAGCCCAAAGTCATTTCTCCTTTTTTAACATCTCAATGAAGACGCAAGGGAAAACTTCATGAGTCTAGAAATGGCAAGAAGAAAGGGGAGCACTTAACCTTGAAAACCTCTACGAAAACAGAATGCAATTCAATCTTAAGGGAAAAAGTAAAAATTTAACCTCTGGCAGTCTACAGATACAAGACATGAACAAGGTAATGTACACAGCACACTGCACAATAGTTGGATGAAAGATGGAGTAGGCACATTTAGAGTCAATGAAAAAACAAGCAATGTAGCCAAAGAAAAAGGAAAACTCATTCACTATCACTTTCATTCTGGAACAAGTGGCCCAGTCCTGCTCTAACTTCCATCTTGCATAAACCCATGTTGCCAAAGTGTAGATCAGCCCAGAATCTGGCTCAGTACTTGTTTCAAATAACCTGAATCTGGAATAACCCACAGCAGTTGAACAAACGTTCCCATATCTTAGTGATAAAGCCAGCAGTCTGTTAAGCTTTGGAACCCAGTAGATCCTCTGGATGGTTTTAAAGTGGAATGCTTTGGTCTCCAGGTTTATAGAACCTTTTCAGATGTTGCTAAATATAGGGATACTTAACTTTTCTTATCAAACTCCCATACATTTTCCAAATCTACAACTGATGTGTTATCTAGTTTCCCTAAATGACTTGTACTTACAGTAATATACTGTATTACAATATTGGCTAATGCTCATTTATATGAAGTTCTTCTTGTTTGCCACCATCCTCTGTATGATCTTCTGATCTGAATGCAGATCTCTTCACAGACTTCTTAATCAATGACCCTGTCCTGGGACTGTTTAAGTTGGCCTAGTTTTGGCATTTCTTTTGCTACATTAAAGGAATTTGATTTGTTTGCAGAGACAATCCACTCAATTGTTATAAGAAGTCTGAATTTGCTCCTTGATTGAATTGTTTAGCTATAAAGCTTTTATTTAATATTTGCCTAGAGTTTGAAATATACCGCAGCCTTATATTATGTATTCATCTTTCCTTACAATTGAAGAATTAATTTAAAACATTCAAAAAATGATTAGCCTTATAAATAAGAAATGGAGAGGGAAGAAAGTGCTTAATAGAGTAAAACATAGAACTGATTAAAGAGGTAGCATGGTCTAGTGGACTGAGAGCCAGGAACTTGTAAGTTCTACTTTTAGTTCAAACAGTTACTTGCTCTTTGCCTTGGGTAAGTTATTGAACCCCTCTGCAATGGTTCAGTATCAGATTTTAAAATTTTATTAAAGCTAATGTTTAAAAAACTATATAATACTTAGGTTAGGAAAAGAGTGTCTGTACATCTGGGTAGATAAAAACAAACTTTGTATTTGTGGATAAAAGTCACCAGCCATATTTCACAGGGGAGTTATGAGAATTCATTTTTAAAGCATTTCACACAAGTACATTCTCATCAAGGAGGAGCGGAAAATATAAAGGGGCCAAATCAGCTATGGATGAAGTGCACCCAGCATACCTTTGCATTTCCTAGTCCTGCTACTATGTGTGGGGCCAGTCCCCTTGTACTGATATTAAATGTTTGAGGGGGATTTGTATAAGAGCTTATAGAGCCCTCGAGGATCACACTTGCACAGGGATGGTCCTGCAGGAGCTATGTATGCCAGCTTTAGAACCAGACTGGGTCAGTGATGCAGCTCAAGGCAGCCACGCCATATGGGAGAACATGCCCAAATTCTGCATTCTATACTGAGGCTAGCATTTCATGGAAGTGTTAATATAGAGGGTTTCCAAATGGGGCTAAGGGAGTTAGGCACCCAACTCCTTCCAGTGCTTTCAATATGAGTTGGGAACCTATTTGATTTAAGCACCTTTGAAAATTTCAGCTGGTGTGAGGAGAAACAAAAAAATACAGGGGTGGGGGAAATGTGGAAGATAGATCTAAGAACATGGGGAACAAAGAAAGAGAACAGAACAAGACACACAACATCAAGAAAATGGGAAGGAATTTTCCCCCATAGATTATAACAAGAACTAGCTCTGATAGCTAACTGAAATGGTGTAGTTGATATCTAGGACGCAAACCACAGTAAAAGACAGTACACTGAGAAACAACTGATCAAATTCAGTCCTCCAAAATAAGGGAGAAAATACAGACTGCATGGACTTTTACTTTTTCCTTATGGACCACAAGAAGAAGAAACTCTAAACTAGAATATAGATAATGCAGGTCCTTAATTTTATTCTCTAAATAATGGCTTTATATTTGAAAGCTTAGTGTGCCTTTACTGCACCTCAGGTCACAATTTAATCTTGCTTTAACCTTAATTTAATGCCCAATTTCATCTCAATATGACAGCTCATAATTTAGAGAACTAAAGTGGTGCTGCTTATTGTTTGGTTGTGTTGGTCATGTACATCATGTACAGTACTGTATTTTTTTAGATCATGCAATTTAGGGCAAAATCCTGCAAACTGCTGAGCACCCTAAACTCCTGTTTGAAGCATCTCTAAAAGATCTCTCATCCTCTCCAGGATTAGACCTTAAATGAGCTACATCATATGATGCATTTGTCTCAGACAGAACCTATTGTTTTAACAAACACATCTAATGAAAAATTCTTGCTGGAAATAAGTAGTAAAATACTACTGAGGGGTGACAGTTTTAGGTTCCAGGTTAGAATTTGTCTAAGTAGCAGATTTTCTATTAGAACATCTGTACTTATTGCTCTTTGATAAACTTTATGTATACTGGTGATATCCACCAAGCAGACACACTGACAGAAACCTGCAGACATATCTCCACTGCTACAGTGATCAACACTCCCCATAATACACCTTTCAAGACCCCAGGTTCATACATGAGCCTATCACATCATGTGGTGTACTTCATCCAGTGCACTAAATGTCCCAATAACAAGTCTGTGGGTGAAACCGGACAATGACTACGCTCTCGAATGAACCCACGTAGAAAAATACCATGTAACCCTGGGCAAACACTTTTCACAAAACAATCACTCCATATCTGACCTCTCAGACCTTGTCCTCAAAGGAAACCTACACACCTTCAAAAGACAAGTCTGGGAGCTTAAATTCACAATTTTGCTAAACACTAAAAACAATGGTCTTAATAAAGACACTGGATTTATGGCTTACTACAACAATCTGTAACCCACTCACCCCACTTTCTTGTCCTATGAACTGCAAAAGTGTTAATGGGCCACTTCATTTTGAATCATAGGCGCCGACTTCCCCTCTGCCCAGTGGGTGCTCGACCCCTCCCCCGCCTCTGGCCCCGCCCTTGCCCTCGCCCCACACCCACCCCCATTCCACCCCTTCCCCAAAGTCCCTGCCCCACCCTGCCTCTTCTCCACCTCCTCCCCTGAGTGCGCTGCGTCCCTGCTCCTCCCCCTCCCTCCTGGAAAGTCCTAAGCGCCGCCAAACAGCTGTTAGGTAGCTGGAGTGGGAGGGGGAAGTGCTGGGAGGGAGCAGGAGGAGCGGGGACGCGGCATGCTTGGGGGGGGGAAGGAGGCGAGGAGGGGGGAACTTGGCTGCCAGTGGGTATGGGTGGGAACCACTGCACTGGAGCAGCTCTGTAGGCAGTGGCTAACAGGCACTGGACTGGGACTTAGGAGACCTGGGTTCTGTTCCAGACTCTGGCTCTGCTACTTGCCCAGTGTCACCCAGCAGGCCAGTACCTCATCCCTCTGTGCCCCAGTTTCCCCATCTGTAAAATGGGACTAGTGACACTGACCTCCTTTGTAAAGGTCTTTGAGACCGATGGATGCTATCAGAGCTAGTTATTATTATAACCTATGGGAGAAGACTCCTTCCTATTTTCTTATAGGCTTTGGTATAGGCTATGTTGGCAGTGAGCTGCAGTGAGATAAATCTAAGGCAGGTACCATACAGCCTCACTTTTCTTTGAACTTTATAGGGCACCAAGCACCTCACTTGACTGGACTTAAGTTGTTAGCAAATTTTCCCACAATGGGTTTTTCAATTATTCATTTTACTTTCATCCAGGGGGCAGATTCTGCTTTCAGTTATACTGGTATAAATCCAGCATTGAAGTCAACAGATTTGCACCAATATAAGTGAAGGGAGCATCTGGCCCAAGGTGTATACTGCAGATTGACATATGCAAGTGCTGCAGTTTGTATTTGGAAGCCACAGCTGTGCATTTTGTGAGCAATATTTGCAAGAGTGTCAAATAGTTTGAGCGTTGCATGTTGTCATGGGGTCCCACTCCAGAGCAAGCCCCGTGCGCCGAGAAGCAACTCACCAGCTGGCACCCTCCTGTGGCTAGATGTGGTGTTGCTAGTCCTTCCCCTGGGTCACCGCCTCCTGTTAGCCATCTCTGGTCTTCTGTGGCCTAGCCCTCCAGCCAGGTCACTTAAAAGCCCTCCCAAATGGTGTCTTTTAGCCTGCTGTGGGGCCTTAACTAGCTTCTCCCTCAGCTGGGCCTACTCACTCCTCAGGTTCAGTAGATTTGACAACCTACTACTGTGGGTGTCTGCCCTGTCACAGGCGCCAATTTTCCAAAGTGCCGGGGGGTGCTCGATCCCTGGCTCTGACTCAGGCCCACCCCCCACTCCACCCCACCCCATCCCCCACGGCCCCACCCCCGCTCCACCCCTCTCCCGAGCACGCTGCATCCTCACTCCTCCCCACTCTCTCCCAGCCTCCTGCCTGCACGTCATGAAACACCTGTTCGCGGCAGGCATGGGGAGGGATGGGGAGGCACTGATCTGCGGGGCACATTGCATGAACTGATTCTGTTAAGTATATGCTGCTGTTGGCTTCAGATTCTTCTAGTTTTACATTTTTTGCTGTTACACATATTGGCATCTCCTGATAATGAACCAATGGCAATACTAATATCGGAGCTTAATTTGTGCCAGGACTTGCCATGGCTGAGACCCGACACCTCTAGGCTTAGCAGGTCATATCCCCAGCACCTCTGGGCTTGCTGCATCAGTTATGAATGTAAAAAAATTGCCTGAGCCCTGGCACTTCTTTCATTACAAATGAAGAGCTGATGGGGGACTGCTGGTGGGTGCCTGAGCCCTGGCACTTCTTTCATTACAAAAGAAGAGCTGATGGGGGACTGCTGGTGGGTGCTCAGCACCCACCATTTTTTCCCTGTGAGTGCTCCAGCCCCGGAGCACCCACGGAGTCGGCGCCTATGTTCCCTGGTATGCGGGAATTGGCAGCACATATGTTATTCCCCATCTCATTCCCAAGTGGTTGGGTGAGAGGTAGGGTGACCATATTTCCCAAGGAGAAAATGGGACGCTATGTGGGGCCAGCCCAAGACCTTCCCACTTACCCCCACCGGCCTGGCCCAAGCCACTCGCCCAAGCTCCCCTCCCCGCATAAGGCTGGGGCTGGTGTCACTGCTCACCCAAGCCCTGCCTCCCCCCCGCGTGGGGCTGGCATCACTGCTCGCCTCCCGCATTTTCCTCTGTACACCAATTTTTTGGCAAAAGGGTTTGCTCTTGCCAACTGATCAAGTCGAGAAGAGCAAACGGGACAAATGCCCACTTTTGCCAAAAAAGTCAGGATGGCCGCGACCGGGCTTAAAAAAGGGACTATCCCGGACAAAACGGGATGTATGATCACCCTAGCAAGAGGGGATCCCTGCCCAGCCCTCTCTGCAAGGTTCCTGGAGCTGGGCCCTTAAAAATACAGTAACAGAGTTACCCCTCGACCACTTCCTTTCTATCCATATCCCTCAGAGGTCCTTATCTTGGACTTCTGAAACCTTTAAAGGGCCTTGCCACATGGTTGGATGGGCTGACCACTAGGTAGTCCTGCCTTTAAGGGGCAGACTGCCCCATCATACTTGTATTTATATTTGTACTTGTGCTTTGTAATGTACAGTGGGGGGCTATTTAAAATATACATGTTTGTCTAAAACTTGTTCCTTAGCTTTGCATAGAGAAATACCATAGGCTGAAAAGCATAATAAATAAAACTGCATTGTACTTAACAATCATGCCCTGCAGTGATTTATACATTAACAGTATTTAATTTAAAACAAGATTAAAAATATTGCACCTCACTGAAATATTTTCCCTTAGTAGAAAGCATTCAGATGGAAAATTTCATACATTGCTACTGATTTTGTGCCTGAATGGTTTTCACATATTTTTCTAAAACCTAGTTGTGTCAAATGATTTATTCTCTTCTAATAATACAGTACAAGTAGCTAGGAAGATGCAAGTGCTGAAATGGTTGATGGCAGTTAGCCAATTAAGTGGTCTACTGTATTCAGATTTTTTGTGCTTACCCATACTAATCCTTTTTTTTTTAAATGGACTAATGCTCTACACAGCAGGAAGTGTGTGCTAGCTTGTGGTATGCCACAGTGAGAACTTCTAAAATGTGCAGTTACATACTCAAATTTAGCCAAATGTGAACTGCAGGACATATCTACTAAGAATCCCAGATGAGCGCAAAAGAGGAAAAGCCACCCTATGCTCTTCCCCTTTTAAGGAGATAGGTATTCCAGGCAAGATGTCACACTGTGCCTTATTTAACAAACTAGAAAAACACACCTGGTGCAAGGGGAAGACCAGTGAAGGGGAAGGTGTACAGCTTTACTGCCATCTAATGGTGATGGTACATTGCAATTAGCTAAAGATAACTGGCAAGTTTTTATGCTTGTATAAAAAAAAAGTTATAGGCAGAAAATATTCTGTTTCACATTGCATGAACTGATTCTGTTAAGTATATGCTGCTGTTGGCTTCAGATTCTTCTAGTTTTACATTTTTTGCTGTTACACATATTGGCATCTCCTGATAACGAACCAATGGCAATACTAATATCGGAGCTTAATTTGTGCCAGGACTTGCCATGGCTGAGACCCGACACCTCTAGGCTTAGCAGGTCATATCCCCAGCACCTCTGGGCTTGCTGCATCAGTTATGAATGTAAAAAAATTGCCTGAGCCCTGGCACTTCTTTCATTACAAATTAAGAATTGACTAATACACATGTTCAGAACACATTAATATTATAGGAAAGGAAGCAGCATGATTTCCTGTCCCAAGAAGCAAAAAGGTAATACAAAAATATGACCATCTACTCTTATTTCTATAGTAGTAAAAGAGGATCCTAAAAAGATATGGGTGAGGAAGAAGACATGCGGCCTCAGATATCACAACAATGTAGCATGATGTTAACACAAATGCAATGCTCAGGTGTAGAGATAGTTGGAGACTTTGTGTAAATAGTAGGACTCATTGAAATAACAGTAACATTTTGCAGGAATTTTTCAAACTTTTACTTGATTTTTAAGTTTAAAAAATATATCTATATTTTGTGATTTCAGCAAAACACTGGAATCATTGAAATATTTTTATCAGCTCCACAGATAGATAACTGAAAAGATTAATTGAAGGGGGAATTTCTTTGGTCAAACTCAAATTTTCAACAACAAAAATTATAAACTTAATATTCAGAACATTGACGGACACTAGTAATTACCTTGCAACTAGAGAGGAGACAAAGTGGTAGCAGGACAAAGGCCATTCAAGCTGCTGGCAGTCAGTGAAAAAGACAAAATACTGAAAAGTATGTAGCATGGAAGCATGTTACAATGCGGTCCCTAGTTATGGTATGCATATTGTGTTAGCTAATTCTGCTTCCATTGGAGTTATTGGCCAACAATGGGAGCATGGTCAGGCTCTTGGTAATGGAGTACAATATTGAGTACAAGGTATAAATGAAGGTACAACATTATTTTAACAGTAGCCATTGAAGCTAGTGAATACTGACCCCTGTTGTGACGGGGTATAACTTTGTATAGTTTTGCCCCATTCCAGAGGCTAGGAAATAAAGATCAGTCTTACCAGCATTCCCAAGTGTCGCAACTTTATCAGAATTAATTTCAGATAGCAACTGCCTGCTGTGACTGATGTAGCTATTTTTCCAATGCAAAAATCTCCAGAAAGACTGCTTGTTTGTTTTTAATCAGTTGGAGTGAAGACCAGGGGCAGCCAGAATTTATAGGCATCCTTGTCAGTTTCAGCAGAAGGCCCTTAATTGCTACTCACAAGAACAGAGGTCATCTCCTTTGTGGCCAGTACATTAGGTGCCCCACTCTGGACTATGACATCAGTTCAGGAACATGCATTTGTCTATATGGGATTTTTAAAAATTAAATTTAAAAAAAAAAGATATAAAAAACAATGTATCCAAAGTTGCTAAAAAGATAAAGGTTTTCACGGTGTACCTAGAGCTCCCAGTTTACTACACTTGTTTTAGGAAGTTTGAATCCTAAAAGATTTGTTCAGCCATTAAATGTACAACTGAATGGACCTCTTTTCTGGATATTATTCAGCATTTAGGACCCAATCTTTAAAAATTACATATGCGAATAATCCCATGAATTCAAACAGGATTAATCGGTTGAATGAAGACTCCAAAATAAACACAGATTTGCAGAGTTTGATGTATGCTCACTAGTTAAACTCTAGCAGTTTTTCTCCTCCATTGTAATTTGGAATAGTAGCCACGTGAAGTCCATGGCTGAAATGGACAGAACAACATGAACAAAATTCTGTGCTTCCCGCCTCCCCTATATCTAGCAGTAAGTGAATTGTTTTTGGCAGGCTTATAAAAAGATTGAGAAGCAGTCTGCCCAACTCATGATCTAATCACAAGTCTTGTGTTATTAAAACCCAAGCTCCTGGAATCATGTGAAGGTGTGAAAATTATGAAATGTGAAACTTTTTTCCCTTTCAAGAAAAGCTGTTTCTAGCCCTCTTTGCAGTGGAGAAAGACAAGACTCCTAGCAGCTCAAAAACCAGAAAGGCAAATAAAAGAATCCCACAATTATTACTTTTAAGCTAACCTCGTGGCTTTTGGTGGGGAGGGGGCACTAACATGTGATTTTTAAATCCTTAGGGTTGAAAATACTGAGGGAATACATGCTAAATGTCACTCCCCTTGCATGTGAGTAATCCCACAGTCAATCATTTACAGTGTCTACACGGAGGATTTTCTGAGATTCTCCCACCATTGTTCCAACCCTGATGCAACTCCAGCAGCCCTAGCAATGTTGAGAGCTCTAATGTAGACAGAGATCAGGCATTTTTACCAGCATCTCTGTCCTGTCCTGAGTGGGTCTAGACAACACAGTGGTAAAAATGCCAGTGTACATTAGTGCTTCCAACCACTACCAGTATTGGTGGTGGACTTGAACCACTGCTACAGCAATGTTGGGAGAACTTCAGAAAATCCTCACTCTAGACAAGGCCATAGGGACTGCTCCTGTAACGATGGCAGCATCTGTGCTCAATAATCCAAATTAGAGCTGGATGATTAGCAATTTATTAGATAAGTTTCATCTGTTTTTCTGTTCATGTCCATTGTCCAGTTGTCCATAGTCATCTTGAGTTTATCCTTATTCAACTGATCACTGAGTGCAACAGGAACAAGATTGGGTTAGCTTTTCACTGCTAAGTATTCTATTATGATCATAGCCCTGACACACTTACATGATGTACATTACTAAATAAAAGGAGAGGTTTGAAATAAAGGCTTTGCATACAAATTATAATGAAGAAATAATTTCAGTTACTGCAATGATATCCTTGTTTTTAAATCCCTGAACATCCTTCAGCCAAAATTACATATTTGGAAAAAAAATGGAGCCTCTAAAGATGATTTATTAATTGTGTGTAATATGCCTACAGGCAGATTGGGAATAAAACTCAGATGACTGGACGCAGAGGAGGTTAATATTGATAATGACTATGTGCAATAAAACTACTTTTTAGTCACACTCATCAAATGAAATTTTTCACAAATTACATTTATACAAAACTGGGAAATGTACCACAATGCTCATAAGCATTGTAGATGCTGAAATCCTGGGGTGATCTACTTTTATGCTGACCAGACGTTTTCTGCAAAATTCTTTCCTATCACAAATTTTGACAATTGGGGGCTCCATTGCTGAGCAGGTGGTAACACAGATGCTCATGTAGTTAATGGGATGAAAGCTTTTTCCTTAAATTGATTGAAGTCAGGGCCCTATCAACCATTTCCAGGGCAGAACCCACAGAGGAACTAAGGAAAGCAAGGAAGACTCCAGGAGACGTCCTCCATAAATGTTGTTTTAAGAGATATAAATCATCATTGCATAACACTAACCACTAACAAATGGAGTTTATTGTCCCCTATGGTGTTTCTTATACATTTCCTATCTAGTACTGGCCACTGCCAGACACAGGATGCTGGACTAGATGATCTCTGCTCTGATCCAGTCTAGCAGTTTTTATGGTTCCCTGAAGAGGAGGCTCTCCCCGGAAGTAGAAGGAATAAGCATTGGGTCAAAAGATGTGTGTGTGTCAATACAAGAGATTAGAACAGGGCCCCACATATTCAGCCATTTGCTAAAAGTTACAGGCCTGATTCTGAGAGGTGCTAAGCATGTGCAATTCCCATTGACTCCAATTAGAAATATAATGTAATTTTTAAAATGGATATACTTATATACTCTGATCTACGGCATTGCCAGGCACATGTTCCTGAACATTCTGACCTAGTGTTAGTATCCAAAAGTGCATGTTGTAGTGGGGATGGCAGCTGTGTGAAATGCCACTTGTAAAATCGGTATCACATTATTTACTTGCCTCATAGGTTGTGAAGCTTACTGAATAGGGCCTGATCCTGCACTCTTGACAGAACTCACACTGAGTTCAAGATGGGTCCAGGATTAGTATTAGCACCAGGAATGATTTACAAATTAGTTTTTTCCTGGCAGATGGTAGTAAGTCCCCATCATCTTTCAAAGCGCAGGATCAGCCCGTAAATTCCCAGGACAGAGCAGCAGAATACCACACATCTCTTACATTTAGATTATGTGACCATCCAAGATGCATAGAAGACCAGTGACAGAGCATCTTTGTTTTTTTTTTTCCTGATTCTATTAAAATATATTTTCTTTCTGCAGCAGGAATGAGGAATCGCTAGTGAACAGCTTCATACTATCAATTAAACCTGAAAGAAAGTTCTCGCTCTTTCAGCCTTAGATGTACGAGTGCCGGACTGTGTACTTGCGATTAGCCTGTTCTGGGAGGCAGAGGTGGAATAGAGACTGCAAACTTTTAGACAAGGGCCTATTTTTAGTTACTATTGCAGCTGTTCAAAGTAGCATCATTTTTCCTTTTACAATATCAGTTCAGCAATGTTGCCCAACACCACATCAGCTTCTCTGTCAAACATTTCATTCTTCAGTAGTCAATGGAAAGCTTGAAAGCTACAGTATGTTCTGCCAGGGTTCTCTAGAAAGCTGCTTTTTATTATTTTGCTGAAAAGGCTAAGAGGACTGCCAAATATAATGTGTTAAATATAGTTTTTGTAATTAATTTTTTTTTAAATTTTTCCATTGTTTGGAAAACTTTCAGAATCTGGAAAATGTTTCTTCTTTACCATTTTTGTCTTCAATCACTGGGTTTTGCCCTTCCGCTATTAAATAAGCCTGAATTTAGAGAAAGGCAGTTCCGCAGGAAATTTTGAAACTGTTGGGGTCGAAATTATTTTGTTTTTTGAATCCTGCAAAACTTCTGTGACATTTATTTTCAGAGTTGTTAACAAATCTGTCAATGAGAATGGTTTTGAATTGGGATCATTTAAAACTTCTGGACCTCTATCCATTTACAACTCAAATGTATAATTTATCAGAGCTGGGAAGAGCTATTGGAGAAAGAGCATTTTTATAGTTGATTTCTGTAGACTGATAAACATTCATGTCTTAAAAAGGAAAGAAAACACACGCAGTGTGCATTATTACACATGTACATGCCCCCATTGCCATTTGAATGGGGGCAAAGCTTTGGAAAGAGTCGCTCTGGTTCCTTTGTTTTAATTTAAATGAATACCACTAAGAAACCCAGAACGGAACACAAAAACAGGTATAAGACTACACATGTAACTCTATTGATTCACCTGTATTTCCCCCATGTTTTGGGTTCCTGAGAAAGCATAGGAATTATTTGGCTTTGAGGACTTCTTCCACTTCCCTCAGTGGTGCTGCTACTACAACCAATACTACAGCAGTAACATTAATACTTACAGCAGTGTTTCTCAAACTGGGGCTGCTGCTTGTGTAGGGAAAGCCCCTGGCGGGCCAGGCCGGTTTGTTTACCAGCCCCGTCTACAGGTCCGGCTGATCGCGGCTCCCACTGGCTGTGGTTTGCTGCTCCAGGCCAATGGGAGCTGCTGGAAGCGGTGGCCAGTACAACATTGTTAACTGTTTCACTCCTTCCATTTTCATACTTCAGCAGCTAATTCCAGTTTGGTCTTCATTCTGGAAAATGGATGTGAATAAAGGGTCTCTCATAAATAAAATAAATTGTTAATAAGAAGAAGTTAGAAATCTAAATCATCAGCAGTTCATATACTCTCAAACCTTTACATATATTCAGTGATCATTTAGTTCATGGTCTTTAGTGACTATAAAGGAAACAGACAGAATATTATACCAGACAGATGTACCATGATGGAAAAATCCCATGGAATTTAATAGAGATAAAATATGTAGAAATGTAATATGGTTCTATGGAAATTACTCTAAAAAATTGAATTTTATAGTGCATGAGGTCCTTTCCATAGTTTTTTTCCAACCAACCTACATCAGAGATATTATTATCTATTAAATTCTATTTGATTTTTTTTTAAAAAGTGTCTTAGAAAGATTATAATTGTCTATGAAATTATTTGCCACAATGCCAACTATGAACATTGTCAAAGTTTCAGTGTAACTGCATCTATATTTTCCCCTCTGTGGTCCCTCAAGGGCACTCACTTAAAGGTTTCCAGCTCACTGCTCCTCGGTGGAGATGCACGTCTCTCTCTCTTTCTGACCATGGGTTTAAGTCTGCACAAGTCCCTGATCTATACTGGGATATCCCCAGCAAGCCTGTTTGCCTAAATGGCCAGCAACTATGCTTTGCTTTCTTTTCAAGGGCTATGAGCAGTGTTTTGCCAGCATTACAAGTTACCACACAGCTCCTTCTAAGCAAGTACATTTATTATTAAGGTAAAACCATTACAGAGAAAGCATATAAAAACAATAAAAGAGAATCAACACACACACTAAAATGCTTTCCAGAGGTCACTTCCAACTCCAGCGTAGGGTTCTGATAAGTGTCAGTCTCTCAAATGCCAAAACTGGGTTTTCCCCTGGTTACAGGTTCACATAGGTCTTTAGATCAGGAACCAGAATCAAGGCTGGGCAAATCAGCCATTTCTTTATACAGCTCGGGCCTTTGATTTCTAGTCTCTGAGAACAGGTAATCACCAGTCAATGGCCTTCTCCTCTGGGTGTGGCTTCAAAAGATTGGGGTTCTTTTCCATAAACTGAGTTGTGGGTTCCATTTAACAAGTATTGTCCCAAAAGTCCATGCTTGTCTGGCACATTTTAATATAGTCATTTGAACGCTTTACACTTCCCTGGTCTCATATTGTCAAACATTATTTTACAAAACTGGACCCATTCCATCCTTGTGACACATAAAATTGAGACCCTTGATGTTACCATATATCATAAGACAGTCTTTTAAAAAAAACACACACAGTTGGACTCCAGTAAATAAGTACTTATCAACTCTTCAGAGGAAGCACCTTGTTTTCTTTCTATCTGCAAAGACCACGGTTGGCATTACATAAATAAGTACAACAGGAATTGACTATTGGTATTTTATACCTGTATTTAGCAACTTTAAATATTGTGACAGACCCAGACCAGTGGGGTACAGGAGTCTGGTGGAGGGCAAATATATTGGTCACTGGATGAGTAGTTTTCTGTTCCCTGCGTGACCAGAGCAGGGGCTGCACTAGAGTAATCAGGAACCTGCTAGAACCAGTTAAGGCAGGCAGGCTAATTAGAACACCTAGAGCCAATTAAGAAGAAGCTGCTAGAATCAATTAAGGCAGGCTAATCAGGGCACCTGAGTTTTAAAAAGGAGCTCACTTCAGTTTGTGGCGAGAGTGTGAGGAGCTGGGAGCAAGAGGCGCAAGGAGCTGAGGGTGTGCTGCTGAAGGATTGAGGAGCACCAGCGTTAACAGACACCAGGAGGAAGGTCCTGTGATGAGAACAAGGAAGGTGTTTGGAGGAGGCCATGGGGAAGTAGCTGTCATGCAGCTGTTACAGGAGGCACTATAGACAGCTGCAGTCCACAGGGCCCTGGGCTGGAACCCAGAGTAGAGGGCGGGCCCGGGTTCCCCCCAAACCTCCCAGTTGACCTGGACTGTGGGTTCTTCCAGAGAGGAAGGTCTCTGGGCTGTTCCTCAACCCACATGATGAATCTCTGAGGCAAGAAAATCCACCAATAAGCACAGGACCCACCAAGGTAGAGGAGGAACTTTGTCACAATGCATATGTAGGGATATTCTCTCTCCCCTGTGCAGGATTCACAGAAAGGGCCATTAAGCAGTTCTTTCAATTCCCTCAGATAGAATTTTTAGATTTAAGGCCAGATTCTGTTCACTTTATTCATTTACTCAAGTATTCCCCATTGGCTTCAGTGCCAAGTTGTCTTACTTCTGATTTGGCCATTAAATTTGGCTTCCCTTCAGTCACTTTCCTCATATAATCACAAAGCATATTTGCACCACATTTCTTTCCAATGGATAGAATAAAACTAGCTGTTCACACTATCTTTGCAACTGATCACAAACTACATAGAAAGAGATTAATCCTTGGATTCCAAATACATTCTAGAAATCTGGTTGCAAAGTAGTAAGCATGGACAAGGCAAAGAAAGTACTGTAACTAGTTTTATGTAGCAGAAATCACTATTTTACATGGATGGATTGTATCTGAAAGTATTAGTAAGGTTAATAAGTGCTTCATTGGCAATCTTAATGTCCTAGAATTGTTGATATTCAGCTCTCACTTTGGTACCTCTGATTTGAGAAATTAAGGGTGATTTGTGAATTTAGTATGTACAGTTTTGGTCTTTTTCCCTTGCATTCTTTGGCCCTTTTTTTAATTCAACGTAACCATGCACACACATTGGGTGGCTATCCCAATGCAGAGTGAAAAATACATCGGTGAGAATATTAATTTGGATTATATTAAAAGGGAGACCCACATCCCACCATTTTCCCATTTAATTTATGCAAAAGAAAATTAGAATTATGTGGGGGCATAAGTCCAGGCTCCATTGGCCTGGAAGAAGCTCATTACAATTCTGATTTTACTGCCTTCTCACCTCATGAGTAAGTTAAAGATAATAAGTGAACTCTAAAGAACTAATATGAAATCATTATAATGTAGAATATAAAAACTTTCTAATTACTGCAGGTATTTAAAAAAGGAATTAGACTAAATTTACCTCTGGATCATGCACATGGTATCCTGATTTACACCTTTGTTTACACAGTTGATGCATGGCCTTGGTGCAGGAAACTACAGTGGAGAGCTAGAATGCAGCAGTCCAAAGCAGGGAGGGAGGGGTCCATTGGGAGCCAGCACAACACCCAAAAAGAATAGTGCTGGGCCAAAAAACAAAGATGTGCTACTAGGGCATTCTCTTGTGTGGAGACTTCCCCATTAGGAATAAAAGTTGCTGCCCTCTGCTGGAAATTAATGGAAGATGAAGGTGGAACTACTACAGCAGGTGCCAGCTTTGCTGAATTTGGGCCATGGTATTTTATTTATGATGCGGCAAGAGAAATAGTTGTCTACACACTGTACTTATGTAACTTTTTTTTGCTATGATCCTTATGTTCAATTCATTTAACTTGCAAACCTATTTAAAATTAATGTTAAGAGTACTTTCACTCAAAAGTATTTTGTTTATGCTTTGTTTAAAATTACCTGAGTTGATAAAATTTGCTGTGGTCAGTTGAACCTTTCAGAAGATGTGGATGCATTGAACTTATTGTCAATATTTATTTATTCTGCCATCTGTCCCACTATCTCCAAGCCTTCAACAGTTAGGCCTGGAGAGGGCCAAAAATCACCTGAGCATCATAAAATTAGTCCACGGCTGTCAGTGTAACACATTGAGAACACAGCTGCTGTCCTGCTGCCTGATTTAATGAGGTTCCTAAAGTATGTGGACAAGTATTCAGTTCTCTTGGTTACTATGGAAACAGAAGAGGGAGCTTTGAGCAGGTGTCAGCAGCATTGCAATCAATATGAATCAGCTCATAGCCCATCATCTGTGGGGAAGTGTTGTCCAGGGTACTGCAAAGATATACTTAATTCAGTCCTCTTATTTGCCCACAGATATACCCTGCACCATACCATATAGCTCCACAACTTAATCCCAACTTTGCTTCACACAAAGTGAGCTGCAACTCAGTTTCTTTCTGTATATGAAAAAGGAGGTCCTGAACTTTAATTATTACATCAAGATAAATGCACTATTCCGTCTGATTTTTACAGCCTCATTATTTTGTGAATCTGTTTCTTTTATTCCAGATATATGCTCATCTTCCCAACACCATTTCCTCCCTCAGGTTATTCAAAATCAAGGCCCATGAAGGAAAAAGATCATCCCTTGTTAGCTGGAACAGATGCAAACATCTCTGAGTTTATCATTGCTTGTGGCCAAATTTCACAACTTAATTGTATTTGAGTACATAACATTTTGCATTTACATTTCTGAAGTCAAATGGTATTTTGCTGCTGCAATTCACTCATTTTTCATGGAGCAAATATTCCAGTGCAATCAGTAAATGTTTCACAGAGAAGCATCAGTACTAGATGTACATTTTCTTGCAGGAGCTAATTTTTAAAAAGTCAGTAGCACTGCACTAAGTGAAATAAAACATATCTTGTATATCTCCGGTCATTCCACGTGATCCAGGAATGCTTTACATCCATAGATTTATACCACTGTAGCCCAGAGCAGAATTTAGCCCTATATATTAGGAGGCCAAAATTATTAAGAGGGCCTATATATGGTTAAGCATATATGGTGTTTCTCTTCACATACAATATGCTGGAAGGGATAATTTACTCGCTTAAGTATGTCTAAAATACCTAGACACCCTGGAGGAGCAAAGTTGACTCGGCCAACCATTCTCCCAAGAAACAGAAAGTTTGGCAACTGATTTCAATGGGAGGTTCAAGCCCCAAATGACCAACTATTTGTCAATGACGTTAATCTTCAATTACAAGAGGAAACCGCTTTTCTTCTGTCCCCTCTGCCCCCACCTCCCTTATAGACATGTCCAGACATTATCTTTAAAACCAGAATATCCAGGACAAAGAAGGTACCGTATAACAAGGATTAGTCACACATGTTTACATTACATTAGCTATTCATCCTAGCTTGAACTCAGATGGGTCTTAACAATAAAGCAAATAGTTACGTTGTGTAACAGCCAAAGCGGGTAATCAAGACCATTGAACAAAAAGAGAGAGAAAAACAGAGGAAATTAAAGTGTTTTGTTTTGAGTTTAAGTAGGATAGTGAGCAGCACAGGATTTCATAGCAAGCTGATACAAATTGACATTTAGGAAAATATCAAATTGGTCCTCAAAAACAGTTACAAAAGCTTTTTTCTTGGGGGGGGTGGGGGGTGGAAACCACTACATTATGGTAACTACAAATATCTTAATTTGCTCCAGAAAAAAAGTTTTAGAAAATAGAGTCTGCCTTACAAGTAAGAAAGCACCATCCCATATGAAAAAAGGGGAAGTATCAAACCTGTTACTGACATGACATTTTATCATTCATTACATTCCTCCCTTCCCCCAACAAGATAGAGAATGTCACCCAAGAAATTCATTGGGGTGGTAAGAATTTCAGACTGTAAAAACAAATGTCATCTTTTTTTGCCACAGGTTTGAGCAGATGTTACAGCTTAAGATATTCAGAAAGATGATGTTTTCATCCTAGCCCTTAGGAGATATTTTGCACAAAGCGATGCACGTTACACACCATTGTAGGTGTCACTTTGTGTCACGTCACTCACTTAAGCTGTGGCATATTGTAAACACGACAGACAATTCTAAAATTCTAAGCATTTTTATTTACCACTGACCATTTATTTTACACAATTTATCATAGCAATATTTAACATTAAAGAAGATCTTTTTGCTTGTTTTTTCT
Source organism: Trachemys scripta elegans (assembly GCF_013100865.1). Taxonomy (NCBI): domain Eukaryota; kingdom Metazoa; phylum Chordata; order Testudines; family Emydidae; genus Trachemys; species Trachemys scripta. Next base: position 104,941,898 of record NC_048304.1, on the reverse strand, counting down.
TTATTAAGGCATTACTATTTTGATAAATAATTTTAATTTTGTAGTCTTTTAGGTAAAGGTTTTAAGTCATCCAGTTTGGTAGGGACCAAGACACATTCAAAGACTATTTAGTGACTTCAGTGAAATGAATCTGTGATCTTAGTCCAGTTCCAAGTAGCCAGTTGCCCACATAATAAAAACCCACCTGTCAGCTGACACTAACGGACAGATGTGATTAGTCAGCAGAAGAACTAAGGGTGGAATTGGCATAAAACAGAAAAACCTTCTCATTCTCGTGGGTTTTCTCTCCAGGTTAGTGCTAAGGCACATTAGCAATGCAGCATGAGGAAGCTCATAGTAGCAATCCTGTTATGGATTTGTTGGCATGACTATCAACCTGGCACATTTCATCAACACTTAGTAATTCTTTATTTTTAACAACGTTTTGTTGTCTTCTGGCTAGTTTATAGACCTGGGTGTGGATTAACCAGGAAAAGAGAACCTGTAAGTGGGAAACAATATTTAGGGCCAGATTGAGAAACCCTTAATCAAGGCTGGTAGTACTGTACTACAGAATTAATCCTATTGACTTCAATGGGGCTTCACATGGAGTAAGGTAGTACTTTGTGCAGGTATCCCAGTCTGGCCCTTAAAGATTTAATGGAACAACTTTTGAATACAGCAAACATTAGATCTGTACACAATACAAAGATGTAGTTATCCCCAAAGGCAGGAATAGAGGATCAGTTAATATAATCAACAACTGACCTAGTTATTAGGATTATTATTATTTAGACTGCCTTCATATCAAAATTTGATTTGCTTGGCTTAGGCCTCAGAACTTCTGTAGTGCTCCCATGAGGACTGGTCCTCATTTAAGAAAGAAAACAAAACCAAAAGGACCTGTTCCTGCAATCTTTACTTAAGCAAACTGCCATGGATTTCAGTAAGAGATGTTTTTTGCTTGAGTAAAGACTTCAAGATAGGCCTGGTGGAATTTCCCCAGTCACCCAGTGTTTTAGGGTTCTATTGCTCTTAAAAGAAATTAACTGATAGATACCAAACTAGCTGCAGGCACTAAGCATCTTGCAGGATGGTCGTTGTCTGAACTGCCAACTGTACTCCCTGTTGCCCTTTGAGTGCTCCTTGTAGCTCTCTTAGCTGAGTACTGACTGGGTTAAGCTTCTCAGATGTGACAAAAATCATAGGCATGGCTACAGATGGCTTCCTGAAACAAAACACTAGCACAAATGAACCAATGGTACCTCTAAAAAACTCATCATGGATTAGCCACATTGATTCCAATAAAGAGTTCAGCTTAAAGCTTGATGATACAATATGGCCCTGAGTTATTTCCTCACTGGTAATTTCTGTCCCAAATATTTCCCAATAGGTGAATTGTCTAAATACATTCACAGTTCAATTTCTCTATCCCATGTGGAGTAGCACATGCACTAACTTTTAAAAAGTTACTAAGCATTCATTTTATTTTGAGGTTGTTATAATATACAGAATTTAGATGTGTTATGGAAAATGAGAGATCTGTTCCCATCCTCTGTATAAAGACACTATACCAACATATCTCCCTGCTTGGATGTTAGAAGTTAACCTGACATCCCTTCCTGAAATAGAGAAGTTTAATCTTGTCTTTTTCTTTGCAAATTTTAGGATAGTTTGTTTTACATTTCCTTCCCCTACCATAGCGATTATCTCCTCTTTCAAGTTATTTGCTTTCTCTCTGTCTCATACATTCATTATACCCAATCAGAAAGCCTTGAAGAGCTCTCAGTCTGCCTAAAAGTTCCGGTGGAGGCTAGATTTGCTCTAAAACATGCTGTAATTAGTTAAGTGATATGATTCCCCAAACAGACATCACTGGGATCAGTCTCCATGACCCTCTATTAAGGGATACATCGGCCCATAATTATGTAAGCGGGGGAATGGTCCCGCTATTGTGGGGAACTTTCCTGGCTTCTGCACTACCCTGGTGAAATGGGCTAGTGGAAGGATCTGAGTCCTTACTCCCATTTCCTTTAGCCTCCCTGCCCTCGAGGACTCCCCTTCCACTCTCCTGTCTGGCAGAGTCCTTGTAACCCCAACAAGGCTGGGCCCAGGATTCCTGAGGGGCTTGGCCCCCAACCTTGCTGTGGTCACTTAGGACGGGGCTAGGGTGTCCCCACTCCGGGGTACTCTGTCTGCACTGGGCACTTCCCTGACCCACTGATCATTACGTACAATTTAAAGCAAATACAATTTATTTAATCAGCACTGATGCTGCTGCTCTGCGTCCAGCCCCCTAGGCTGCTTCTCTGGCCCCTCTGGCTCTGTGGCTGCAGCCCTGCTCCCAGCACAGGATCTGCTCTCTCTGGTCTGTCTATGGCTCTGTAGCTGCAGCTCTGCTCCCAATGCAGGCTCTGCTCCCTGGGCTGCTTTTCTGGCCCCTCTGGATCTGGCACAGCAAAGGTGCCGACTCCATGGGTGCTCCGGGGCAGGAGCACCCACTGGCAGCCAAGCTCCCCGTCCTGCCCCCCACTCCGGCTCACCTCTGCCTCCGCTCCGCCTCCTCCCCTGAGCACACTGGGTCCCCGCTTCTCCTCCCAGCGCTTGCCGCCGCAAAACAGCTGTTTCGTGGCATAACAAGCTGCGGGAGGGAGGAAGGAGGAGTGGGAACGTGGCGCGCTCAGGGAAGGAGGTGGGGCCAGGGCGGGGATTTGGGGAAGGAGTCCAATAGGGGCAGGGAGGGAACGGAGACTTTGGGGAAGGGGTTGGAATGGGAGGGTGGGGCAGGGGTGGAGTTGTGGTGGGGTGGGGCAAAAGGGGGGGGGGTCGAGCATCCACTGGCGCCAAGAGAAGTTGGCGCCTGTGGCACCGCTCTGTTCCCCAGCTCAGCTTGGGCCCCTGCTTTCTCCTTAGCTCGGCCCCACTCTGTCTGACCCAGGCAATTCCAGCTCACATGGAGAACAGGATCCCCCTGGCCTCCTGACTCCCTGATTAGCCTGCCCGCCCTGTCAATCAGGCTGACCCGGAGCATTGGCCTCTCCCCATTGTTCCTGGGGACTGTCAGTCTCAGGGTCCTGATTTCCCATTGATCCTTCCCCTTTCTTTTGGCACTGGGAGTTAGCCCACCAAAACACCCCCCACAGAGTTTTAGTAAGGGGCCAACAGTCCCCTTACAATAAGAACATGCACAACAGGGAGTGATGTGATCAGATGATGTCCTACTGAAATACTTGTTCTTATGACATCCAAGAATATTGCTTTTAAATATTAAAAAAAAGTAATCTATTCTAGAAAGAGAGACTTACAAACAGAAAGGGGAAAGAATACTCTCTGATCTCTTGAACTGAGCTTTCAAGACTTCAATGACTGCACACTCGCTTATAATCTCCACTAATTTACTGGCTGCCCTAGAGACATACTTTGATCTTTGGGAAGATCTACTCTGTCTACTTGCAACAGGCAGTAAAAATTGTCTCCCCTTATACTCTCCAAATAGAGTGGTCATAACATCTAGCCACTAATTCATCAAGGAATGCCCCACCTTCTTCTCTACATTCATGGAATAATTATTCATCACCAAAGTGGGGAGACAGAGTTGAGTATACTAGATTTTACAATAGACTTCCTCCTGCTGTCAGCATGTGCCTTTTTTAAATGAGGGTCTATATATTTGTCTTCCTGAATTAAGGCTACACCTTGCGCTTATGATGGGAAATAAACGTATCCTACTTCTGACAGCTGGCTGTGTGGCTAGTCTTGTCATCTCAATGCAAAGAGGGTTATTGTTACCTACAGCTTTATATATGCAGGAGAACCTCTTTATTTATTTATTCCATATACATTTCTAAAATAAAAAGTCTCCCAGATATTATCGCCCCTTCATTATGGTTTCACCTCCTAGCCAGAGTTAGAACAGTGAAACATTTACAGCAGTATGAATCACAATGCTCAGCTAATCAGATCACTTGGGTAGATGAGCATTCCATAGTCAGATACAAGAGAACTGGATTGTACCATAGCCAGATGAAGTACTGAACTATTTTTTAAACATATGGGATTTGACAGATAGACAAATTTTAAGTAACTGTGGTGCTAGTCAGCTTGTGCTGTACTGCTAATTCTCTATGCTTCAGTATCTCCTCATCCCCCCATATCCCTGTTTAACATGAAAGGGTAAAGGTAAAACAAGGCATAACGAGCTACAGACACTATATGCATCCTAGTTACACTGCTTCGAAACAGACAGCTGGGTTACCATCCCAAACTGAAGTACAAGACTTTGCACTGTATATTATTATTTATATGTATTGTGACAGACCTGGTCAAGGGCCAGGATCCAATAGTGCTAGGTACTGTACAAAGACAACAAAAACAGTCTCTGCCCCAAGCAGCTTACAATCCATATATAACACAAAAGGTGGATACAGATGGGGATTGCACCAGGAAACAATCAAACAATACTGGTCAGCATGACAAGCAGCAATCTGAGCATGCCAGTTGCCCGACTATGGTTGATCCTCCAGTGAAAGGTCCTACAGCTTTACTAGCATTATTTAAGTTTTGCAACCCCCCTGCAAGATAGGTAAGATAGAAAATGCTGTATCCACCGCTGGAATGTAGCCATTTGGGGATGAAAGGTAGCGGCTGTTTAACAGTGAATAGTTACAGTAGATTAGGAAAGAAAGTGTAGATGAATGTTTTCTCTTCGGGAAGGTGCAGGGTAGACAAAACGTAATTATTCAGGATGGAATTTGGCCAGGCTAACACCAATTCGTTTGTGAAAAGTTGCATGGCATCTCTATAACAACCCCACAGCCATTTTAACATCTCATTCAAAAGAAAGTACATCCGGCTACACAGTAACCACTGCAGCTTACTGGCATTTTCACTCAGGACTAGCGGTACAATCCAGCGAGGTACTAAGTGCCCTCATCTTCCATTAATGTCAATGGAAGGTGAAAGTGCTCAGCATCTCCGAAAAAATAAATCAATCGGGCCTTAGGTTTCCCAAGTTAGGCTCCCAAAAAAGTGAGGCCTCCGAATTAGCAGACAATTTGGAAACGGTTGGCTTAAATAATGAGTAAAATTTTCAAACAAACATCATTAAGATTAGCCAAAATTATGAATGTTACAAGACAGTAAAGCAATAAAATCAAAACCAAACTTAACAGCATTATTTAGCGTATGGTACAGACCCAAGCCGGATGATGAAGTAATTCAAAGAGCTGAATTGTCCCCCATTATAGCTTCTAAATTTGTAAGGAGTGATGAATTTTAAGCACATCAAGTGCAGAGAATAGTAGAAAGAGGTGAGGAGAAAGATAAATCAGCTATTTAGGTTGTAAGAAGTCCCATAGAAGGCATGTCCCAGTATTTCTAAACTTGATTCCTCTAGAAGAAAATAAATAAAGTGGTTTTGCAGCTTTCATAATGAGGCGTAAAGCAATCAGGACTCAGATGCTCCCTCTGTATTAGCTTTGTGTAACCTAACGCTATTTATCCTTGAACAGCAAACCAAACCAGAGCTGGATTTATGATGGGACATTCATCTAAGCATAGGCTTGTGAGATCAGGATTGACAGCTATTCCAACGTACCCACTGGGAATCACTTGCTTAATAAAACATTAATGCACATACATGGTGTCTTGGCTGACTGCTCTCAAACACGGCTACCAGGTTAACATGTTGCCCATTCACAAGCTGGTCAGTACCAAGGGGAGAGGTGCCAGGAAATGATGACTGTAAATTGGCATCTTCTGTAACACCACAGGTGTCTATTTCCTTCAGAAAGTCTTTCTGTGCCAGCAGTGACACATTCACACCACATGCCTCTTTATACTTGATCACACCTGTTGACATTTGCATGTAATAGAGAACAAGATAGGAAAGGAAGGGAAAATTAGTGGACACATCCACATGTCAGGAACCTTTTATCCGGAGAGGGTTTCTTGCAAACCTTCTGAGAGTACCCTCCTCCTGCTAACTGGCCAAATACATGTAACTGGGGGATACCACTGGTACAGTAGACAGTCCAATAGCAGTTTGTAGCTCAAGGGGGCAAACTGAAATACAGTGGCAACCATGCAAGAGGAAGAGCACAAGTACTGCATGTCCCACAAAGTGAACATCTCCTGGAAGGGGCTTAACAAGAAGTGGTGAACTTTGATGTTTGTCAAAGTAAAGAGAAGTCCGTTGACATATGAACATCAGCCTGAGAAAAAACATTTATTTCTGCATTCAAGAGTCAAAACTTGATAAAGACTACTCAGCCACCTGAGCTGCCAGCCCATGGACAGTACTAGATAGCTGTAACCTTTGCTGACGATTCAAAATATCCCCCAAACACAGCTCATTGTCTAAGATCTGCAGAGTGTCCAGGGGAGGGTGACAGCATTCCCAGGGGATTGGTTATGTCATTTAAAAAACAAAACAGACCCCTATGCACTCACTTTCCATGACAGTCACTACGCAGCTGAGATTTACCCTACCCCACTATGTAGCATCTGAGAATCCACCTGGTCTGGTCCTTTGTGTCCCTATATTATTGACCTTCCACTCCTGCTCTCTGTTACCTTCCCAAGCCAACCACTAGGAACAAACATTACTGCAGCTGCAGATTTCCCTGGAATTCTCCCATCCAGGTGTCATCAAAGGCCCACCGCACCCAGCTCATCAAGACCTCTGTTCAGTGTTCAGGCATAAGCAGCAAGAGAGTAAAGCCAGTGCAACAGTCAGGCTTTATTCTTTCCAGGTACTGTCCTCATCAAACACTTATTGAAAGAAAAATTCTCTATGTTCCTAGATATTTACCCTAAACATAGCATACTATAGCAACCCTTTGTTGGTGAGCTATTTATTGTAACACCCTAGGCAGCACGGCTCCCATAAAGGCTATGCAGACAAGAGATTCCATCACTGAAATGGTGGGTCCCACAGTAGAGTGGGAAACTGCAAAGGCAGCATCCCAAGCGTGCAGTAATTGCCACCTGTCATTACCATGTATTTAGGTGTGGAAAACCTCCTGCCTTGACTACCAGCAGATCTGGATCGCTGAAGAGATGTCACAAAATAGCTTCTGTGGGCGGTTGTCAAGCTGGATTTCACCTCCCCTTCCATGCCTCCTCCTGCCAGATATGAGTTAACTAGCAGAAGCAGAAGGGAACATGAGGCCCTACAAATTCTTGTGGGATAATAAAAAGCATCTGGGTTACATTTAAGAAACAATTTAAACAAGTTTACATGTGAAAACTCAGTTTAGGCATGAGCAAGGGGAAACAGCTTACTTTAAAAGGTCATAAAAAGAGAGGAGGAAGGAAACTTCCCTCCCAGGAGGGGGAAGTGAAGAAGGCTCACACAGCTTCCTGGTAGAGTTTCTGCAGTCTTGTACAAACAAGCAAACCCTAACCCTTCATGCCATTTTAAATAAGTAAACCATTCATATTCATTACATATATCTTAGAGCTACTTAGCACCTTTCCTCCTAAAAATATACCAGGGTACTTTACAAAATTAGACCAACATAGAAATGGGACACACCACTGAAATTATTATTGTTAAGTATTTGTATAGCAATAGTGCCTAAGAGCCAGAAACCAAAACTCTATTGTATAAAGCAGACTTGGTGAAACACAGCAACTGTTTAACAATATCTGGTAACACCGGCAGAGCTTAGGAATAGAAGAACAATTTAGCCAACTGAAAGCGCAAAAGAAACAAACATTTAATTATAATTACAAAAGACACGTACATAAACAAAGGTAGTTTGAACAGAAGATGAGAGAATATATTTTGCAGGTCAGATTACTAAGACAAAAGTCAGTGGCTGCATGTGCTAACCATTAGAGGTAAATGGTGTGATTTTGTTATAAACATAGTTTATTCACCTTCAGGATACCACTGATCCTCAACATTCTGACAGGCTTTACATACTGGGACTCTATTCTGCTCCCTGTTACTTTGGTGTAAACCTAGAGTAATGCCACTCAACTCACTGGAGTTACTATGGATTATCCTGATGCAACACAGCAGAATTTGCCCTGTATTTTGGTAAGTATGGGTGAAATATTATTCAATCTTTACATTGCATTTTCTGTTGATGCAGGGCCAGACTTCAATGAAGTTGGCATGATTAAGAAGGGTGGGATTTAGCCCGTTGTGAGTAACTGATCATTTGTAAAATTATTTAATATCGTATCAAATTTTAATAAGTTATTTAATAAGCCATTCGGTCTCTGGAATTTTCAATATCTTGCCTTTCATAAATGACCTATGTTTTGGGGGGGAAATAGAGAGGTGAGTGCATCCAGATAGCCATGCTAGGGCACGTACAGGGAGTGAGGGGAGAAAGCTTACTCCTCCCCAATTCTGAGGGACCAGGGGCCAGCATGACCCCCACAGTAGGTCCCTCAGGGCTGTCCTTAGTGGTACTCTGGCCTCTAAGGGCTTGGCAACAGTCAGAGAATAGCTAACACACAAAACTGTCCTGACTATGCCTCCTCACACCCACCATAGGCTCATCCCCCTCCATCCCATTCTGAACTCATCCCAGAATGCTTACATTGTAGGGGACTCTGTAAGGGTTATGCAAAGCTGCCTGTGCTCTGGCCCCCTCCATCAGACATTGTGCCTTGGGGTAGCAACAGTACAATTCTGATTCACGATCAGCCTAATTGGGGTGGAGAAATCATATATTGTTTGGGCTGTTTTCAGAACAAAAACATGTTCATAGAGTTGCCGCTTTGACTGTCCATTGTAGTAAGTATTCAGATTTGCCATGTTAGACGTTTTCTATTTCTGCCTTGCTGCACTAGATCGCCTTTCCGCAGCTGTAAACACCTCTGGTGTGAAATTTAAATCTCTTCACTGAAAGGTTGGGAAAGAGAAGTTATATACGATTTGCAGAAACAGGTTTCACGCCAAACGAGTGTGTGGAAGATACTTCTTCCACATAAGAGAAACACATGTTAATGAACTGTTGTGTATTTGGAGCTGACACAAAGCAAGAACAAACATTACTGGGAGGATGAAATTACAGTAGCAGTCATGTTAGGAGTTAGTAGAAATGGCACTAAGCACTGAGCAAAATGTCATTGTATTAAGTGCTAAGTTATTCAATAAGGACAACTTTTAGAAAATGTTGCCAGCAGTTCTTATCCTAAATGGATAGTTACATTTAATTGGATTTAGGAGAAAATATGGCAACAGATTCTCATACCACGGAGCAGAGTGCTGTTAATTTTGGCTGCCTTTTGAATTTTCAATGAGCTTTCTACTAGAAATACCATTTTGCCTTTGTAAGCAGAGAGGACAATTACCTTACTAATACCCCCTTGTGGAATATTCCAATCATCATGCAGATCTGGGGTATCTTAGCAAGGTAGCATTAAATAGCATATTAATGGATTATATACATTTACCTGCTTGAAAGACTACACCGCATGGATTAAAAATGGAGTTCACTTTTTACACATAAATCATGACTATATTAAACTCACAGACCAAGGCAAACTAGAATTATTGAGCATCTGTCACCCAAAAACCAGTATATGAAGCCAATTGTTTGTGTGCATTTGTTTTTCCTGACCACTTTGATCATTTGTTTCAAAACTACACTGACTTTTCACTATGGCGTCAAGTTTCATTTAAAAAAACAGCAGCTAGCAAAAATTAATGATCCAAAAATGTCACTATTTTAAGCTCATTGGCCCAAATAATAATTTCTAACTATGGAATTAACTGTTTTGTTTTATAGCTCTACACGAGTGCAAAACCTGAAGATTATAGCTGCTGCTATTCGTGACAGACAACATTCCAGCTTCTAAGTAGATCTGTCATATCCTCAACACTCGTGCAGCACAACCTCTAAGTGTTTACTACTCGACAGGTTACTGCTCACATGTGACTTACAAACTCATTCCCTCTCCCTCCTTCTACCCCTGGTTGTCCATTAAGCAATACCTGTCCTCCTTCTAGGACTATATCAAGGAATAAACAATAGTAATAATAATAAAAAAATGATACAAAACCCAGCAATATTTTTGCTGGGAGATACTGGGGGAGGAAAACCACACTTAATAATAGGAGAACCTCAAGAGTTTAGTGTTTCCAAAAGCCTGGATATTTACCTGTAGAGTATCAAAAGCTATAGTGGCCGCCTTATCAGACCATGTAACCGTCTCTTTTTACAGTCTACCTCCTCCAACAAGCCCTGCAGCCAGCCCTAGCTCTCCTAACAGCTTTTGATTCTACATCACTACATCACTCTAGTCCTCCAATCTTCTTTGGAAGACTAAGGTGGAGGCAGATGGTCTCCTAACCCCCACCCTCCAGCATCTTCTGAAGTGGATGGTGGGCCCACTCTCCCCCTCTTACTGGGGTTTCTTTAGATTCTTCCATCTGGCAGAGGGGAAGTGGCCATCTTTATGTCCCATTCCCATTGGAGAAGAGGTGGGATCTACCATCTTCTACTCTTTATAATACGACAGACATTTCTTCATAGTAGAGCACGTGCGCCTAGCTCTGCCCAAGGCTGTCATGACAAGGACAGAAGTCCAGCAAATCGCTCTGGCTCATATAGTAGAGTGGGAGTGACTGCTCAATTCAGAACTAGCAGAGATCTGAACAAGAACAGATCCTAGGACTTTTGGTCTAAAATCCCTCAGTTAAGTTTGGATTCAGGGCTCAAAATCTAATCCCACCCTAAAGAGTTTCAGACACGCTCAGATTTTGGGGTCCCATTTTATATTGCTCCTTGTAGGACAATTTTTCTTCTGCTGGGAAAAAATCATTCTAGATACCACTTTAAAAAAAATATGACTGAAGATCATGCTGTACGGGCACTTTAGTAGCTAGAAAAGTAATGCTGGGAGTGAAACATAAGTGGACAACAAAGAGCACAGTATTATTGAGATCTCAGGAAGAGGCACTTATAGAACCGCATTTCTAGCAATGAATTTAAGTGTGCCTCTTATTAAAAAAAAAAATTACAAAAATATATTGAAACTGGAATTAAGTCACTCATGCAATTAGTTGTCTTTGATCTTTAAATTCTTATTGGCTTTTCTGACTCTCTCTCCCTCCCCTCCAGCAGAATAAGATAATTAGACAGAAGCAAATAAGATGTAGATAGCTAGAAAATAGAACAGCCTGACATGTGTAGTACATGCTGTCAGCCATATGGCATTCTATATATATTGTTACAGATGAAAATTGTACCACACACTGTGCTGTACATTATCACTGGAATGGTATACCGTAATTCGTGTGCATAAACTGATACTATCTTCTGTGGTGGCTAATAGATTTCTGAAGTTTTCCACACAGCATTTTATTTTAAATGACAGTGTTTTCTATTAATGGGTGGGCACTGTCAGTTTCTTGACCCCGGTCGGGAAGGATGTCTTTTTGTTCAAATGGCAGCCATCATTTCTGTGAAGTGATGCATGTAAAAAAGCCAGTAAATGCAATTCACCTCACACGCGGCTGTCACTCAATTTGACATCTACATGTTGGAGTATTTTCTCAAAGTTTTCTGCATCTGACCTGCAAGTTAAAGATCAGGGAGGTTACCTTCATCCTGCCCATCCATGTGTCAATCATCCCCACCTAAAAATGAAAGTTACAAATAAGCTGCAGCTACTATTTATACTCTGCTGCCTGTCCCGTCTTTTTCATGTCAATCTTGCGGTTTCTCATTATAACTACATCATGCTTCCACCCCACCTCCATCCCTGCCCTGTATATCACAGATTAAGTTCCTTTGTCTTTCCATTATTATGCACCCAGCTGCTCTGCCAGGTTTTGTAAAGTTCCGAATGCCTTAGCAATTTTATTTCCTCGAGTAACATTAAAAGGAAATTCTGAAAGATATTAAACACCATCTTTCAAGGAACTCCATGGCTTAGGGTCAAATGCATACTTCCTATGGGCATGCAAGGTGCTGAGTATAGTGGAACCATTTTGACTCTGTTGTAGCAAAGTGTTGGCCACAGAGATGCCTGTGAGTGAGACCTAATATCTCTGTCCATGGCAGAATAGAATGGAGGGACAGCAGGTGTTGGCATGGTGAGCCAGGAAATATGCCACAACACAGAACCATGAGCTTGAATTCCCTTTGTAAGGCGTACTCCCAGGCCTCATATACTACAGCAGTCCATAGCAAGTGAAACTGCTGTAGAGCCACTTAGTGCCAAACCACTGTATTCCTCCTCCTCCCTGCCCCACCAGGGCTTTGTCAACAAAGGAGCTGGGGCTCAGAGGTGAGACAAGGAAATGGGGAGGGACATAATTTGGCCTAAAATACAAAAAGAAATCAGCTCCTTAACTTGAGGTTCTTGTGGCTAAAGTATCCTGCACTGTGAGGTCCTGAGATGCTATTTCCTTCATTATCGACGTGCCATTGCTCTTTAGGAATGTATCATTTTGTACATGTGAAAAAGTTACAGGGGGATGATGACGATGACGACATCGAGGACAAGATTACCATAGGCCATCTCCTCCTCCTCTAGCCAGCATAAGAGCCTCCCAACAGTACATTGTACAGAGGTTTGTCCAGTCTCAGTCCAATGACTCAATATTGATGAGCTGCACTGCCTTTTGCTGGGTCCCCCACAACTGGACAGAGTGGTCATGGAGGGGACCCAGAGGCAGGCAATACTGAATTCTGTTACTTCCCATCCTGCTTTCTGCATAGACACCTGTGAGAAGAGGCAATACAGAAGACAGGAGTACTCCTTCTCCGACCCCTATCACCTTCCTTCATTCTAGAGTCCACAGAGTTCCATCCACTTGGACCTTTGCAGAGAAGTACCTACAAGGATATGGAGGGAGTAAAAGATCACAGGGGGCCTCTGCTGCAGAGGGAGAGAGCAGATCCACACAAAGGGCCTCTTCTTTGTGGGTATCAACATGCAACATTCCAGCCCTTGGTAATTAAAATTATTCCCAGACTAAGACCATACTGTAAAATGTTGCAAACAGTATATGAACCTCAGTATATGTGGGCATATACTTGAGTATTTATAGATATGTGGTTTTCCTATACTAAAAAGCCAGAATGCTTTGCAGCACATATTGAAAGTGTATCATCAGGGGCACTTTGCAGGAACAAGGGATATTTACACAAACATTAATGCAGGCAGAGCCCTTACACAGTAGCAACTGCCTCCCCTAGAGCTGGCAACAGGCAGCACAACACACCAATAGCACACTTTGTTTTGATTTCCATGCTGTCTCCCAACCCACACCCACCTGCAAATGCTACAGTGGGATGAGGAAGCCCACAGCAACGCATTCCTTCTATTACTATAGGACAAATTTAGTTCATTCGTAAGGACTAATCCTGGAAGTGTACATGGCTCATTGAAATTGTGTTTTTAATAATGATAATTATATAAACACTTAATCTGTAAATGTCCACACACTTTACAAAAGTAGATGGGCAAACTGAGGCACACAGAGGCTAACTTGACCATCACACAGCAAGTAACTAGCAGAGCCAAAATTAGAAACTAGGTGTCCCCACTGCTAGGTCTCTTCCCTTATCCACTGATGCTATGAATAAAAGATGATTAGCGCTGGAATGAGACTATTAGGTAGATTTGAGCTCAGGGCAGTATTATGGCACAATCTGTTATCTCATTGCTTTATATACTTGTTCTTAGAATTAGTGTCATACAAGCAGTTAGCTATGCTACTCATGTTTGAAAAGGCACTTTGATGATAATGTTCTATTTTCAGGTGCTTGAAACTTGCCTGAGAAATTTCTGCTCAAAAGGTGTGTCCTAAGGAAGAAAGGAACTTTTTGGAAAATTGGTAAAATTTCTCTTAAGCCGTTTCTGAATTATAGGAAGAAGAAAGGTGCTTTTCACCCATATGTGCTTTTTTAATGTGCTGAGTTGCACTATTCTGGTTTCACACGCAAGCATATCTTATCTGGAAGATCACATATTGAAACGATTTGCATTTATTTCAGCAATTACACATTCAAGTAAAGGACAGTCTGCTTTAAAAAAAAAAAAGGCCTATCACACCTAACCTCTCTTCGATGCACCTGGCATTCCACTGATTAGAGGAACTATATTGAGATATCAGATCTGATGGATATACTGAGATGTGTGCAGATGCTTTGAGACAATTCCTTGTGCATATAGGGACTCTGGCATCTAGAGGCATTTGCACAGTCCCTCAAAGTGCTGATGAATTTTTTGTATATTATCAACATTATTGATCACATAATTCAAACAACACATACTATAACATTTGTTCCCTTTTTTATTTCCTCAGAAAGATAAATTCAAGAAAGAAAATCATCTTAGTACAATATTCTGGTTGGAGTTAATGTGCAAGACACTGGAAAATACAGTGTAAAGAAGATTCCAAAAGAGATGCATAAGATTTCTGTATGTACTAGCTAAAATATGCATATTAATTCATCAAAATACTGACCAACTTCCCACCTAAGTTAAATGGATCACCCTAAGCAAGAACTGATTAAATCCTGATGGAAAAAAATCTGGTCATGTGAATCAACACAAGGCCTTTTTTCTGGACCAAAGGCTACCTTTATTAGAGGAAAAATGTGTTGCAGTTAAGGTATTGGACTGGGTGGGACGCAGAAGATCTCATTTCAATTCTTGCTTCTGTCTGACTTCTTGTGTGGCCTTGGGCAAATCTCTTTCGCTTTCTGTGACTTTGTATACCCTCTTTTAAAATGAGGATGAAGATTTCTCTAGCTCACAGGCATATACTCTGGATAAATCTGTTAATATCTGTGAGACACATACACTAAAGTGAGAGGAACCATGTAGAGACCAAAAGAAGCAGCAGATTGACTTGCTTCAAAAAGGAAACAAAGCTAACAACTACTTACTACATGATGTATCAGATTATTTGACATTATACACGTAAGTTATACACGTAATGATTTGTCTTCTGTTTTAACACATTAACTTAATGGATATTTATATGCAATGATAATCAGAAAAACATAAACCATGACATCCAAAATTATAGCTTCTGCAACAAACAAAACATGGTTACTGTGTTTATAGTAAGGCATTAAAGCTCACACCATATACAACACTACCCATGCACAAGGGGCTAAGTTACAAATGTTGTGGGAAACAACTTTATATTTTCCGATTTTTATGTTTAAATACCAGCCATATCATTTTCAAAATGTAGTTTTCTGCATGTAACTGAATCTATAGTAAGTGAAATATCATTTTATGTTAATATTTTAATAGATCTTTTACTACATAGTTGCTATTTTAAAGGCAAGTTTATGCTAGATGAGCCAAATTCTGCAGTGCTTAATCAAACAAAGCTTCCATTTACTACAATGGGAACTTTGATCTGTTAATAACCACAAAAATTGAGCCTATATTCCCAGTTCATATTTAGTGATTAAAGAGTCTAAGCTCCAGTCAGTTCCCAGGAGAATTTATGTACAAAACTCTCTAGCACAGTAGTTACCCCAGTCATTTTCTGGTGAATCAGCTGGAGCAGAGCAATGAATTGAGAAACAGAAGGAGTAAAATATTGCAGTGAACTTTTAAACTAAAATAGCAATAGAGAGTTAGATAATTAAATGGGAAACCAGACCCAAATGTCAAATAAGAAAGAAGACATCAAAGAGAAAGCAGCAATCTCTGATAAATATCAAGAGAGAAAAAAACTAAAAAAAAATTGGTATATACTGACAAATGACTGTAGTAAAATATAACAAAGTAATTTGATTTAGCAATATTCCTACAGATTGTCTGAACTACACTACTGCAGAGATCAAAGGCTAGAGTCAGAAAGAAAATACCAAAAAGAAATGACACACTTTCTTCTTCCTTCCCCTCCCCCCAGGTTTTTTTTTTCCCGGTAATTCATATTTCAAACCATAGACAGAGAGGTTGGAAATGTATAAGAGTGTCTGGAGAGGTCACTCCAACAGCTGAGCAACCAGGAACTTTTCATTTGGAATTTCTTTTTGTATTTTTTTTCCATTAAGAAGGTGGTCAGAAGAAATGCCTAGCCTGTATCTAACTCAGACCTTCTTTAGCCTGAATACAAGATTGCTTTCCAGGATGCATGGTTCTCCTTTGGATTTTCCAGTGTGACATGATCAAGTGTCTCAAGTGGATATATTTTTCTGTATTTTCCCAACAATGTTTCCCTTGTTGTTAATGGAAGTTTTCTTCCACAGGCATGTTGAACATAGTCCTCATTATGTGCAGATTAATCTGCTAGCTCCGATGAATGAGCTCCTCTATCAGCAGTTGCACTTCATCTGTATTCGCTCTTATGTTTGTTTATTCTTTCTGCTTTGCAGATTTTACCATCATTTTAATGCATATTCCTTCTGAATATCTTTTGACAATCAAGGCTTTTTTTTTAAGCACTGTTAGTAAAGGGAACATTTATAGCTGATTAAAAGCAAGAGTGCACAAAGCAGAAAAATAGCTCCTCCAATTGTGTGTGGGGTTTTTTTAACATAAGCTTAAAATTGACAAGAAAAAAAAATTAAAAATAAACAACCACCAAAATGAGCCTATTCCCTTGCTTGGATGATATCCAGCCCACAAGCCAGTCTTTTGATGCTGTAGGAAAAGTTCTAGAATAACTGATTATATTCTCCTGCTACATAAGCACAAAGAGGATTTGAATGAAGTGCAATTCATACTCTTCCCTTTAAATGCAGAAGACAAGTTATTAGGCTCAATACAGGGGTGAATGGGTGAAATTCTAAGGCCTGTGTTATACAGGAGGACCTGTATACAGATGATCTAATGGTCACTTTTAGCCTTAACCATTTGAAAAGTTTAAGTGTATGTACAGACAGCATAACGTGGTACTGACATGTTACTTTTGAGAAACAGACTAAATGATCTGCATCTTTGAAATAGTCTCCTGTGGCACAGTGTTCCTGGTCTGTCCTGAAACTCAGTTTGATGGGCCATATTCTTTCTGCATGTCCATTACAGACTGTGAAAGTTGCACACATATCTGAGGGTGCAAAATTTGTCCCTTCAAATTGAGACAAAATATTGGCAGCTAATGTAGCTTAGCCATTTTGGAAGCTTCACTAATTTAAATAAGATGATGATTCAGACAGTTGTTAAAGGCCTAACTATAGGCAAACATTTTTCTGTGGCAACAAAAGACTGTGCAAATTCCTGGCCACATTGAAGTCAATGGTAAAATGCTCACTGACTTCAGCAGAGCCAGGATTTCACCCTGTAGGGAATGTCATGTCCAGCCATAGAAACCCCCAAGAGTAAGACAGTTCGAGACTGAAGACAGCTTCCAGGGCCAAACTCTTTCTAGTAGGAAAATGTTGTTAATCTTCATCCGAACCACCTCTGTTTGCAAGTAGGATATATTATATGCAACTGGATTCAAGATAAACATTTAGCTGCTCACATTAAAGTGTCTTGAACAAGCATAGGTTTTAATTGCTGCAGTTTAGGGACTGTATGTACTGCGAAAGTAGAGGCAATAAGCTGCACTGGGGAAAATTGACCACAATAGTTGCTGATTAATTCTTCAGTATTATCAGATGCTAACATTGATAGAGTGTTGCCTAGAATTCTTTAATTCTTGAACTTACACATTCGTACTGAACACGGTTCTGTAGATCTGGCTGTCTTGGTTTGAAATGTATTGATTTAAAATTTAAAAAAAAATTATAAGCATTTCTTCCACCATTGAATTAACCTTCACTGTTCATTAGTCCTCTGTGATGTATTTCCTTGGTGCTTCCCCTTCTGATATTTTCATATTCATTGTTTCATTTTTTCCCCTTCTTTAGGTAGAAGAGCCAAAATCCAACATCTGGAGTAAGCAGACAGTCTACAGTCTGCAGGAAGACAAAACTCCCATTGACTTCAATGAAGCTTTTGCCTAAGGACTGGTCCCTCTCCCTCCCTGCTCTCAATGGCTGTCACGTGAGATTTTTACTTTAAGATTAAACAAAAATCCATTGTTGCTCTCCAGTCTTCTCTATTAGATATAGCATTTTATTTGCCATCCTCTGTAACTTCAAGCATACAGTTCTGTCTCGCGAAATAGTATTTGGTTTGGTTTTGTGCACAAATTGCCTTGAAATTATTTGGAGAGAGGAGAGGAGGGGGCTGGTACCAAAATGCAGTATTACAGGATGTTGGATAGATAAGTTGATCTAAAATACCTGCCTGTGTCTTCAAAGAATATATTTTCTACTTAATTCCTATATCTAACAAGGAGTTTAGTATATGTATCGTGTTACAGAAGGATAAGGTGGTGGGAAATTGTTGCTTAATGGTAGTAATTAAGTCTCCAGTTTAGAAGGCAACTGATTATTAAGTGTTGATTGTTTCAGGTGAAAGAATGAATACAGCATTGTATGTGACAGAGGTTATTAGAACTTCAAGTTCCAAACTATAAGAAGTATAAAATAAAAGACAAAGTGGAACAGAAAAATATCTTCCAGCTTTTCTGGTGGAAACATTAGGATAGATTCTGAATTCAATTAGACTGATATAAATATCTTCAGTACAGTTTATTCCAGTATAATTAAGATCAGAATCTGGGCCATGAACTTTGCTTCCTCACAAAGCTGAGAGCCAGTTTGTTCCAAATTGCATACTTCCTGGTACGACTCATCATTTATCAGTGATGTAGATTCAGTTCAACCTTACCAACTTCTATTGTCATTTCTGAAATGGAAACAAATTGCTTTTGAAGTATCTCTCTCACAGATTGACCATTGTTTGGTTAGGCCAGGATTCACTGTTTCATTTCTCATGTGCTTTAGCAACACTTCAAAATATTTTTTCCTAACCATGGCTATGTAGGTTTCTGGAGTCTCTTTTCAGTTACATTACAACTTGGGTTGTGTGAAGTTGTACAAGAAAAACAACTATTTAATGAACATTCTAGCTATTTTATGGGGGGGGGGGGAAATCACAACTTTGTTTTGGGTGATTGCTATGGGGCTGTAACAGGGTAGCTGGACCCTTAAATAAAATTGGGCCCAGCGCTCTTTTCCCAGTCCATCTGCCCCCTAGATCGATGTAAAGAGAAGTGTGTGGCTGTTATAAATGAGAGCATCTCCTAAGAGGAGAGTTCAGAATTCTTAGAGTGAGAGTTTAGAACAGGAGACATTCTAGAGTCCTGAAAGTGATGAAGCACTGTAAGGAAGAGCTGGGCTGGGAGCTTCATAGAGGGAATATCCCTGAAGGAGGGAGCAGTGAGAGTTCCTTAGTCAAGCAGTGGAGCCAGATCAGACTGATGAAAGTAGGTAGTCAGGGTATCACTGCAAATTTCTCCAGGCCAGACAGCTATGGCTGGAAAGGGCTGAAGAACAACGGAAGGGTAAGCTCACTGATATCTCCAGACCAAAGCTGGAACCAAAGCGGGTGAGCCAGCAGGGCTAAGGTAGCTGGGGTGGGGTCAGGTGTGGGGAGAGGCACTAGAGTTGTATTTGGTGTTGATTACTGAAACAAATGTACTGTTTGGACTGTGCTAGGGCAGATTCTGGTTTACGGTAGTAGGACTTTGGGTAATACACTTACCCCAGAAAAAGGGCTATTTATATACTTTGAAGGCTATACTGAGTTTATTTGAAGAATTGAGGAAAAACTGAGGTGACGGGGGTCACTTGGAGGGTTTCCCTGAAGCCAAAAGGGGGGGGGGCCAGGAGGAGGCCACACATTCACAGAGACATGAGTGGTACCTAGAATTTTGTGTTGTCCCTCTGTGCTATGGGTGAAGCTTCCTTTAGAGCAGTGCTTCTCAAAGTCGGGCCACCGCTTATGCAGGGAAAGCCCCTGGCGGCCCGGGCTGGTTTGTTTACCAGCCGCATCTGCAGATTTGGCCGATCGCTGCTCCCACTGGCCGCAGTTCACCGCTCCAGGCCAATGGGAGTTGCTGGAAGCCACGGCCGGCACATCCCTCGTCCCGCACCGCAGCCCCCATTGGCCTGGGACGTTGAACCACAGCCTGTGGGAGCTGCGATCGGCCAAACCTGCGGACGCTGCCAGTAAACAAACCGGCCCAGACTGCCAGGGACTTTCCCTGCACAAGCGGCGGACTGACTTTGAGAAGCACTGCTCTAGAGAGCCAGTGCAAATGGAAACAGACCTGTCAAGTTATGCTGGTAGGAATATCATCCAAGTGAGTTATCTTAACTGAAAAAAAATGCAACCGATATAATAACCAAGGGCATGCAAAGGCAGGGTCCCTGATATCTCTAAAGTGAAACCTAGTATTTAGTTCTACTTAGCACTAGGGCTGTCAAGCGATTTAAAAAAATTGTGATTAATTGCACAGGTAAACAATAATAGAATACCATTTACATTTTTGGGGGCATTTTCTACATTTTCAAATATATTGATTTAAATTACAACACAGAATACAAAGTGTACAGTGCTCACTTTATATTGATTACAAATACATGCACTGTAAAAATAGTATTTTTCAATTCACCTAATACAAGTACTGTAGTGTAATCTCTCTCGTGAAAGCTGAACTTATAAATGTAAAATTATGTACAAAAAAACTGCTTTCAAAAACAAAACTATGTAAAATTTTAGAGTCTGCAAAACCACTCAGTCCTACTTCTTGTTCAGTCAATCGTTCAAACAAGTTTGTTTACATTTGCAGGAGACAATGCTGCCCGCTTCTTGTTTACAATGTCACTTGAAAGTGAGAAAAGGCGGTTGCATGGCACTGTTGTAGCCGATGTCGCAAGATATTTACGTGCCAAATGCGCTAAAGATTCATATGTCCCTTCATGCTTCAACCACCATTCCAGGGGACATGCATTAATGCTGACGACGGGTTCTGCTCGATAACAAGCCAAGTAGTGTGGACCAATGCATGTTTATTTTAATTATCTGCTTCAGAGGCCACCAGCAGAAGGTTGATTTTCTTTTTTGGTGGTTCGGGTTCTGTAGTTTCCACATTGGAGTGTTGCTCTTTTAAGAGTTCTGAAAGCATGCTCCACACCTCATCCCTCTCAGATTTTGGAAGGCACTTTAGATGCTTAAACCTTGGGTCGAGTGTTGTAGCTATTGTGACGGGTTGAATCACAGAACCCCCCTTGGGAGGTGCCACCTGCTGTGCCAAGACTACCTCTGCTCCTGCTTTTCCTGCCAGGTCGGGACCCCAGCACCCTGTCTTGCTGAGCCAGACACACCCATTTGCTCCAACACAGACCCAGGGTCTGAATTACTTGCCCCAAAGCTGCAGACTTAACAAAGCAGCTTACAGAAGTATTCTTGTCTTTAACACTCAGATGCCCAACTTCCAATGGGGTCTAAAACCCCAATAAATTTGTTTTACCCTCTATAAAGCTTATACAGGGTAAACTCAAATTGTTCGCCCTTGTGACATGGCAGCACTACCCTGCACCAGCCCCAGCAGCATCGGGCCGGTAGCACTGACGGCAGAAGTCCCGCCCCGTCCGTACCAGGCATGTTCCAAGTGCTCTGGGAGTATTAAAGGAGGGAGCCCAGCTCAGTCTGGGCTGGTGGCTGCAGGGGAAGGACCTGACCGGGAAGCTCCTCCGGAGGACCAGCCACCGGCCATGCAGGCGCCGGGGACTGAAGCCTCTCCAGGCCGGCTCAAACCCCTACTACAGGAGGAACCTGGGGATGCAACTGACCCAGAGGACCGCAGAGAACCTAGGGACTCATGAGAGACCTCAACACTCAAGCTGGTAGGAAGCGACCCGAGGGGGAGGGGGCTGACAGATTGGTACCTTGCCCCCTGGCAAGACTCAGCATATTTTGGTGGGGACCCCCTGCTGAGCCAGGGGCAAGGTCCTACGCTGTGGTTAGGGTCAGAGGCTGGGAACCGGTGGAGTGGGAGAACCTCTGGCCACTTGGCCGTATTGCCCTGCAACCCGGGGCGCAAACCTTCACAGCCCTCTAACATTAATAGAGAGAGATGCACAGCTGTTTGCCGCCCCCCCCCCAGGTATTAATACATACTCTGGGTTAATTAATAAGTAAAAAGCGATTTTTATTAAAATATAGAAAGTAGGATTTAAGTGGTTTCAAGTAGTAACAGAATGAAGTGAGTTACCAAGCAAAATAAAACAAAACATGCAAATCTAAGCCTAATACAGTAATACAATTGAGTACAGATAATATATCACCCTGAAAGATGTTTCAATATGTTTCTTTCACAGACTGGACCCCTTCCTAGTCTGGGCACAATCCTTTCCCCTAGTACAGCCCTTATTCCAGCTCAGGTGGTAGCTAGGGGATTCCTCATGATGGATTCCTTTTTCCTCTGTTCCACCCACTTATATATATTTTGCATAAGGCGGGAATCCTTTGTCCCTCTGGGTTCCCCCCACCCCCTTCTCAATGGAAAGACACCAGGTTAAAGATGGATTTCAGTTCAGGTGACCTGATCACATGTTACTGTAAGACTTCATTTCCCACTTGCCAGCACACACATTTACAAGAAGACTTACAGGTAAAACACAGCCATCTGCAGTCAATTGTCCTGGTTAATGGAAGACATCAAGATTCCAAACCACCATTAATGGCCCACACTTTGCATAATCACAATAGGCCCTCAGAGTTATATTTTACATTTCTAGTTTCAGATACAAGAGTGATACATTTATACAAATAGGATGACCACGCTCAGTAGATTATAAGTTTTGTAATGATACCTTACAAAAGATCTTTTGCATGAAGGATTTTCCAGTTACATTAGCATATTTTTATAAAATCATTTAGAGTGCAACGTCACAGCTATCTTTAGAAATCTCACATTGGTACCTTCTTTGCGTTTTGTCAAATCTGCAGTGAAAGTGTTCTTAAAATGAACATGTGCTGGGTCATTGAGACTGCTATAACATGAAATATATGGCAGAATCTGGGTAAAACAGAGCAGAAGACATACCATTCTCCCCCAAGGAGTTCAGCCACAAATTTAATTAACATTATTTTTTTAAACGAGCGTCATCAACATGAAAGCACGTCCTCTGGAATGGTGGCCAAAGCATGAAGGGGCATACGATTGTTTAGCATATCTGGCACGTAAATACCTCGCAATGCCTGCTATAAAAGTGCCATGCAAATGCCTGTTCTCACTTTCTTGTGATATTGTAAATAAGAAGAGGGTAGCATTATCTCCTGTAAATGTAAACAAACTTGTTTCTATTAGTGACTGGCTGAACAACAAGTAGGACTGAGTGGACTTGTAGGCTTTGAAGTTTTATATTGTTTTGTTTTTGAGTGCAGTTATGTAACCAAAAAAATATATCTACGTTTCTAAATTGCACTTTCACAACAAAGAGATTGCACTACAGTACTTGTATAAGGCAAATTGAAAAATACTATCAGTTTTACAGAGCAAATATTTGTAATCAAAATGTACACTTTGATTTCAATTACAAACACAGAATACTATATATGAAAACTGTAGAAAAACATCCAAAATATTTAATTTCAATTGGTATTCTATTGTTTAACAGGGACATTAAAACTGCGATTAATTTTTTTTTTTTAGTTAATCGCATGAGTTAATTAATCACAGTTGACAGCCTACTTATCACTTCTGCAAACTGGAGAATAAAGTGACCCTCCTAAAATATACAGTAGTGTGTTTTCCACCATCTTGGCTAACAGCAGAGATTGAACCAGGGACCTCGAGAGTCAGAAGCATCAGTCTCTGCAGCTTGAGTAAGAGCCAGGCTGAGTAACTAAGGACTGTAACAAATTCATAGCCTGTGTGGCTCAGACATGGCTCATACACAGAGCAGGACACAAAACACACTGAACAAGAAAGTTAGGGCTCTACTTCTGCAGGATGTGCTGCCCTATGAGACCATAAACTCATGGCCATGCTATGCAGCTTATAGCATAATATCCTGGCATCTTGTTTCCCAGATGGGCAGGCTGCCCCTTGATAAGGCTCCCCCGTCACAGGTCAGAGACCCAAATAATGGTGTTTGAGGCATTTTGACCATTTATAACACTTGTGGCTATTCAAGCAAATAATAAGCATCAGATCTCATGCACTGGACTACAAGATGATTTCCTATAGGTCTTAGAAAATAATTTTTCCCCACAGCCATGCACAGAGCTGCTGAATAGTCTGAACATTATGGTTTGTTTGGGTTTTGTTTTTCCTTTCTCTGAAGCATCAAATATTAGCCTCTGCCAGAAGCAAGATATGAACAGAATGGACCTTTGGTCTATTCCATTGCAGCCACTGTAAATCTGTGCTAAGGTAGAGATTTAGTATGACAGCTGATGCTAGCTATGCTAAAAGCAACTTCATATTTCAGTGCTGGTGCAGGCAGCCATAGAGGAGGTGGTCTCTGTTAATTAATCCAGTGACTTGGTATACTCAGCATGTTGGGAAGCAAGTATACTCTGGCACTAAAGAACTATGACTAATTCCTGGCAACCATCATCAGAACAGGAACCACCAAACCAGAAATAATTTGTGTGAGGGACTTAATCTCTTGTTTTCCCTCCTCAGGGCCAAAAAAAGTATATATTATGCACACAGAGCAGAATATGTCTGAGCCACTATCTATTGGAGATGCACTAAAATAATCTCAGTATTGCCAACCTCAAGCATTGAAAACCCATAATTCAAAATCCCACAAATTATGAGACCGGATTAAAAAAACTGATTTATATATTTGGGGTTGGTTTTCCATTCTAGTCTGTGAACCTTTTGAGCACACTCAGGACACCTTTTCAAGCTTTTCTCCACAGCCAAGAGGATTGAACACTATTTTATTTAAAATGAAAGCTGATATTCTCAAATGGCCTGAGCTAGGACAGGCCTGCACAACTCAGAGTGGCAAGGGCTATATTATTCCAAAGAAAACAGCTGAGGGCTGAAACCCCCCGGCCCCGCCAACCCCCCCCCCCCCCCCACCACAGGGGTCACTATATTACTGCACACAGCAGTCAATCAATGCAGTTGTAGATAAATCTCTACATTATGCTTTTTTGTATAACTTTTATATGACTTTGTATTGAACCTTGGTAGTATAATTAAGGTAAAAGAAAAATGTTGTTTAGAAGTAGAATAAAATCTTCCCCCCATTTTGTAATCAACTGCCCTGTTGAATGAATGAGGTGTGAATGAGGAAGGTGTGGAAGGCAAGCACCTTCAGACAGCTGCAACCCTTGAGCCTTGGCTACGCTTGTGGATTCACAGCGCTGCCGTGGCAGCGCTGTGAAGCGCGAGTGTAGTCGCACCGCCAGCGCCGCGAGAGCTCTTTCGCAGCGCTGCAAGTACTCCACCTCTCTGAGGGGAATAGCTTGCAGTGCTGCGAGCGAGCGTGCAGCGCTGCAGGTGCTGATTACACTGGCGCTTTACAGCGCTGCACTCGCTGCGCTCGGGGGGGGGTGTTTTTTCACACCCCTCAGCGCAGCAAGTGCAGCGCTGTGAATTGCCAGTGTAGCCAAGGCCTTGGAGAGGGGCTGGGAGCCAGACCAAGGACAATCAAACTTGTCAAGTGGGCTGACTACAGAAGAGCAGACATACTGACGGCCTCGGGGATTAGAAGCAAGCACCTTCCTTTGGGAACACCCTCTTTGCAGCATTGAGACAACCCCCAGCCCAGAGAAAGGCAGAAAAAAGGACCAATTTTTATGAGAGACAAGATCAGTAGAACAGGTCAGCCACCGACTCGCTGCTCACCTCCTCACCCCTCCCCAAGTACAAAGGCCCCCCGCCCCTGCCCCCCCCCCCCCCCCTCCTCCCCCCCCCCCCCCCCCCGGCTTGCCTACTCATCCCCCGCCGCCTGCTCGCCTCCTCACCCCGCCGCCTGCTCGCCTGCCTGCCTGACGCTGGCCTCTTACCTTCTGCTGCTGCTCCCACCCCCTGCCGCTGGCTCACCTTCACTCCCCAACCTGCTCTGGCCTCTTCACCACCACCGCGCCCACCCACCGGCCAGCCAGCCAGCCAGCCAGCCATTGGCTTGCCCCACCCCACCGCTTGCCTACTCATCCCCCACAGACTGCACAGTAAGCCCACACAGGCCAGATGCAGCCTGCAGGCCTGAGCTACGACTTTCAGAAAACACCAAATACTGCAAGGCATATAAGCACTAGCAACACTTTTTTTTTTTTTTTTTTTTTTTGCACAGAACATGAAGGCAACCTGTTGTTTAGTGAAGATGGTACTGAAACAACCTGAAAGAACCTATTCCCTGTGGAAAACAAATCAAACAAAAACCTTTAACAAGGCCATATTTATTACTGAGAACTTAAACTCAACTTTTTTTTAAAAAATCAAGGATCAGGTGCTGGCAGGGAAGATCAAACTTACAGGGAAATATAATGTACAGTAGCATTATAGGCTTTTAACTGTGCTTTTTACCACTATGGCCCCTACTCCTCCTTCTTTGAGAGAGAGCTCCCATTCTCCCCATACACCCAGAAGCACACCAGAACCAACCAACCAACTCACCATCAGGATTGAACCAGAAACACTTTCATCTCCAGCCCAAACTCATTTTAGTAAGCTTACTACTCTGTCTCACAAGAGTCTGCTCGAACCTAAAGCCCCCAGGTGTCGACTGTCCTTCCAAATTGTTAATTGGGTTAAAATCCAAACATCTGCACTCAGTTAATAGCAGAGAATTAATTTATAGCAATCACTCTATTCAGGGGCTTGCTACAAATGCCTGGTTTGAAATTCCTTATTACATGGGCTCCTAGTAAAGACAAACGTTCAATCCACTGAAAATAAATATACAGTAACAGCTAGCAATAAATGCACAAATTGTGATTTCCCCAGCTAAGTTATGGTAAATATCTGATTTTAGGATTATTAACACTTGATTCTATATTTTCAACATCTCTGCCAAGCCACAAAAACTCAGTATATAGTTGTCTTTCAGTTGGTCCCTAGCTTCCGCAGTAGGGGCTACCCTGAAGTGGCTATATGCTGGCTTGGACTGTCTTTGAGTGCCCCGAAGAGGATGGGAGAGTGTGAGCCCAGCTCTTGGGGAAAGCTGACTGTGCAGCACCAGCTGGGGATGATGGAGCTTGATTTGTACTTAAATCAAGCCAACTTCTTTGTGATGTGATTGTGACTGTGGAACACTCTGTTTCTAAAACATAACACAACACCTTAGAGTTTCAGCCCACTTCTGCCACAGATTGGCGAAAGAATGGCAAGTGACCTTGCTCTACACAGTTTAACTTCAGTGGGAGAAGGGTTAGCCCCATACTTAGCTCTTCTGAAAATCTTATCCTTAAGTCTTTGAATGTTCTGTTGTTCTTCCTAATCCTTCTTTCTGGCTGCCTTAAAGTGTGGTTCAACTCTCTAATAATGGCATTGTGTGTGTTTGTGTCTCTATGATTTCTGTATCAAATGTGCTCTGTTTGCAAGTTAAACAATGATTTATCTGTCATCCCTGCAAACCCAGCCTGGAATCTGAAACTCATCTTAAATTATTTCCATCTTGTTCACTGCCACCAGTAATAGATTCTTGGTGACACCTGTGCAACCTCATTGCTTTCAAATGATGATCTAGATGTCACCCGGATAAAGCCATTGCCTTCATGGCAGTGAGGTGTGTGTGTTGGCTTGAGAGGAGTGAGTATACTGATTTAGGCTAACTCTTGCAGTGAAGACAACCCCTAGGTATATTGCCTTTGCAACCCTGAAAGGAATCAAAAGCAGTAAAAATCCCGCAAGTTACTCTGCATAGGTGGATCTCTGCTTTTAGGATGATAATGGGGCTCTACATGGACACGTGAATCTGCCCCTGTGAGTATCCTGCAGGATCAGAACCTTAGCCGGTCATAGAGGAAACCATGCTGTGGTCTCTCATGGCTAATTTTATTTTTGTCTTACTTAAACTAGAATATCTAACTTCACAATGAAAGTCTGCATTTCACAGTGCGTGTGAAAACTTAAGCACAATTATTTCCTCCTGATCTTGCTCCACCAGGATAAAGTTCCAAAGGATTTAGCATGGATGAACTAACTTAACCAAGACAGAGGAGTTTTAGGCCAGGGAAAGCATTCTAAGTGCACAACAGGGTGAGTCCAGCTCAGGGGAGAGTAAACTTTTTGGCCTGAGTGCCCCATCGGGGAATAGAAATTGTATGGCAGGTCATGAATGCTCACAAAATTGGGTTGGGGTGTGAGAGGGGATGAGGGTTCTGGTTGGGGGTGCAGGCTCTGGGTTGGGGCTGGGTTGAGGAGTTTGGGGTATAGGAAGGTGCTCTGGGCTGGGATCGAGGGGTTCGGAGGGGGATCAGGGGTGGGGCAGAGGTGCGGGCGGGGTGCAGATTCTGGCTGGGGGTGCGGGTTCTGGGGTGGGGCTGGGAGGTTTGGGGTACAGGAGGGTGCTCCGTGCTGGGATTGAAAGGTTTGGAGAGCTGGAGGGGGATCAGGACTGGAGCAGGGGGTTGGGGCATGGGGAAAGGTTCGGAGGTGCAGGCTCCGAGCGGCACTTACGGAAGCAGTGGCATGTCCCTTCTCCAGCTCCTACACATGGAGCGGTCCCCGACTCTTGGTGCAAGGCCATGCCTCAGCTTCCACGAGCCCTGTGGTGCCGTGTGGAGCGGGGCCGAGCTGTGTGGTGCAGCCCCCAACCTGGCACCCCGGCTGGAGTGCCAAAGCAGGGCCAAGTTGCGTGGTGTGGTCCTGTCCCGGTGCCCCGGCTGGAGCGCCGAAGGGGAGCCGAGCCGCATCGTGCAGCCCCCGACCCAGCTCCCCAGCGGGAGCTCACAGGCCACTTTAAAACAGCTTGCGGGCCAGATCCAGGGTAGTTTGCCCACCCCGGTCTAGCTGCTTTCTTGGAATTAAAGTGGAAGTCACTGCTTTAAGTGTATCCATCCATACAAAATGTTAATCAAAGCAGCCCAATCAACTACCTCTGTTTAAATTAGAGAGGAAGGGATGCAAAATAATGTTGATCTAATTGCCTTGCTAGTGGATTTGATTAATCTGGCCTCAGTGGACCTCTCAGTGGACCTCTTCAGTGTAGTGCAGTTCCTGGGAGGAGGTTTGTTTAGTGATGCATGATGGGTAACAAGCAGAGTTTCTTTAGAATACGATTGTAGTGATAACTTCCTCTCCAAAGATGGCTTCCACCTGATGCGGGGGATTTTTTAATCTGCATAAACTTGCTTTTCACTTCCGTTTCGGTGCTCTCTACACTTGTGGCTCCAAACCCTACCTACATGCGAGGCCTCTAGGAGTGACAGGCCCTTGTACTCCCCATAGGTCTAGGTTAAAATTCCTATTGACTACATTGGAAAAGATTTGTCTATTTATAGTCAAGTGTAATTCTTCAAATAGGACGTTATAAAAACTTCCATACTTTCCCATTACTCAGGTGGCCAATGTACAGATTATTACAATATTGAAAGGAAAAGCACTCAGGAAAGAACTTGACTTTCTAGATCCATTATACCTGTTTCTTTTTCTTAGTCTAATCGCACAACAGATGTCAGTAACTAAACTTAGAGATTACAAAGAACTATTATAAGCATAGATATCTTCCTAACTCTCTAGGCTTTTATACTGTTCTTATCACCATGGTATCTGAGCACCTTTACAAATTCATTAAAGGGAGCTCACACAGTTCTGTTTCTCTCTCTAATGCCCGGTCGGGGGGGATTATTGTATTGATTTGGTGGGTTTTGATGGTCAATGAAGTAGGTCTTACATTTCACTCTGAAGGCATCAAGGTTCATGTTCATTCTGATCTTTCTGGGGAATAAGTGCCAGAGGCATGGCCGGGCCATTAGCTAGATCAGCTTTATTGCATTGTCCTATCACCACTTAGTAGCCTACATGGTTATGCTGAAGGTGCCCAAATTACTCTGCCACATTCCTTAACAAGTAGGACAAATTGTTCTGGAATATCCCAAAATGTGAAAGCCCCTTTGGGTAACATTTGGTAAGCAAGGACTCAGGCTTTTAGCCGATGCACAAATTTCTATGGGCAGCCCACCCTTCCAATCCCAGGGATTATTTGCATATTGAGTCATGCAAAAGTTTACAGCAGCACCATCTACTGGGGAGCTCACTGAAATATTTTTATAACATTGAGTTTCCTTTGTAAACTTAAAACATTCAGCACATGTTTTTTCAGTCGAATATTGTGCACTGAGGTCACTGATATGCAAACTGTGGCTCTCAGGAAGTCCATGCAACAGAAAGGAGCTCCTTTCCTCTCTGTGTAGTGTCAGATGAGGCTGCAGAGGGAGCACTGGCTAAACAAACTGGATGATTCCTCAGCCCTCCAAACTGCCAGTAATGAAAATAGAGAAATGCATTCTTCTCTCCCTAGAGGCAAACGGAGGTAGGGCTAGGGGAAGGAGGATAGTTCTGAGTTTAAAGCACAGAAGCAGTGGTGCTGGAACAATTTGTAAAGTGGGGGTGCTGAAAGCCGTTGAACAAAAGTGTAAACCCTGTATAAGATGGAAACCACTTGGAGTCAGGGAATGCTGCTGCACCCCCAGCACCTCTAGTTCCAGCACCTATGCACAGGAGTGTTGGGAGTTCTGTTCCTAGTTCTGCCACAGACGTCATGTGAACTGAAGCAAGACACCTAACTTGATCTTTTTTGAGAAGCACTAAGCATCTGCAGCTGCTGTTGAAGATACTGTGACCTTTCTGGTTAGCAGCTCTGAGACTTGGGCCATTAGACTCCTCATTCCTCAGTTTTTCTGTAAAATGGAGCTATCTATTTTCCTCAAAAGGAGTAAGGTATTAATATTTGTAAGACATTATGAGATCATCAGATGGAAGGAGGTCTAATGGATAGGACATGACAGTGTGATTCAGAAGACTTGAGTTGTAGTCTCAGCTCTTCCCTGGACTCATTGCTTGACCTTGGATAAGTCATTTTGCCTCAGATTTACCTTTATCTGTAAAGGGGCAAAGATACTACTTGCAAGTCCCCCAACATATTCAAACCTCACAACTCAAGCAGAGAAAGCAGGGCATTTATAATACTTGCACTGATACTGGACTAAATATTAATTACAGGACTTGTGTGTGTATGTGGATATATAATAGGAGAGAGGAAAATCAATTCTAATTATTTACATCTACAAACACACAGATTACATGAAGGGACCTACCTGTAGAAAATGCACTTGCATCCTTCTAGGGACTAATCCTGCTCTCATTGAAGTACCTAGAATGTTACCACTGATTTCAAAGGCAGCAGAATTGGGCTCTTAAACAGCTGCCCATGTCCCCAGGCCCACTCACTTTATTTCTCTGTTCTTACATAGCTGCATAAGCACAGCCCACTGAAAACTTTAACTTGTGTGCAAGTATAGCAGCAAGCCTGTCTTACATGTGTATGTGCCCCTCTTTCAAAATGTAGCCACAATTGCCCCTTCTACCCACACTCTGAAGAAATTACACAAATTAATTTGGACACCGTTCCTGTCACCAAAGGACTACGCTCCTACTGAAATAGGAGTCGGGCTAATCCATCTTTTGGTTGCTAAGAAGTAAATTTGCAGGAAAATGGCCACTCTCACTGAGAACATGAGACAGTTTAGTAATGTCAATATATAGCAAAATGGGCTGAAGTGCAAAAATGACTGCTACTGTATAATTAAGACTCAAGATTTAAGGGTTATAAAACAGATATACCTGTATTCCACTGAGGCTTATTCCACTAGGCGGTCTAATTATTTCTTAAGAACAATGGCAAACCATGTCAGACGTCTTCCTGCTGATCTTAATAACATTAAGCTTCTAAGGGACACCTTCTATCTTTCAGTTAAATCAGAAATGGCAAACAGAATACTTGTACTTAAAGGGGGGAAATTGCAACTGTTTATTTCCTCTCACAAGTACCTCAAAGCACATAACGCAACCTGCAAAATATTAAAGACTCAAACTGAAGAGATTTAAATATATAAACAAGAAAATCTCATTATGAAGATTATATGATTCCCTTACTGAATTTACAAATTTTTATTTAAATTATTTCAATGTTTCTAGTTAACTTGATTTTATTTGTTTTTGGTTTTTGTTATTCCAATTCCTGTAGAAGCCTTCCCATAGGTCTAATAATTTATCAGTTCTATTTCTGCTGTAGCTTCTTTGAAGCAGGTTGATCAGAATCAAGCAAAGCAATTCAGGTGATGCTATACGTGGAATTTCTATAATGGCTATATAACATTTTTAGTATTTTTCTATGCAATTCTTTATACAGCCTAACATTTTCTTAACCTTTTTTTTTGACTGCTTGTGCACACTGAGCAGAGGTTTTCCATTAAGATTCCCACAGTGGCCCCAGATCTTTGTCCTGAGGGGCTGTACATAATTTAGAACCTGTCAATGTGTCTGAGTAGTTCAGATGATTCCTTTCAATATTCATTAATGTATTTTGTCAATGCTGAATTTCATCTGCCATCATGGTGGCTATACACCCAACTACTCTGGGTCCCTTGGAAGTTCCTACATCTTCTCTAGTCTTGACTTGCTAAGTAACCTGGTGTCATCAGCAAATGTTGCCACCTCGTTGTTCACTTGTTTGCAGGGCAGGGCGAAGACAGTGAAGGGTGGAAACTCCCTGGGAATGGGGGTGGTGGAGAGATAAGAGGTAGAATGAGGGGGACAGCAACCAGCTGTAGGCTGGTAAGGGGCATCCCAGTAGTAGTTCCCACAGCAGTTCCTTGGTGGCTGTTGCCCAGTGCTAGTGCCGTGGGCAGCAGGCACCTTGTGCTTTTATGTTCCTCAGGTGCAAGTGCCCTGTCCCTCAGGACCCAGGATAGGCTTAAAGGTGGGACTGGGTGGGGCAGGGGAATCCTACCAGCTTCCCAGCAGCAGTCCCATTGTTGTGCCCTGCAGCAGCCACTCTAGACTCTCCTCTGGATCCTGTTCTCATCTCCACCCTCTGCACATGCATAGATCTGCCCCCCTGATATTTCTGTTGTGGGGGTGTTAGGCCCTCATCCCCTGAATCCTGGTTCCACTATCCTTGCCCCTTTGTCAGATCCTTAATAAATATAGTGAGACTTGGTGTGCCAAACATTGACCCTTTTTCTGAGATGTTGTTTTCTGTCTCTCAACCAGTTTCTAATCCATGACAGAGCTTTGCTTCTCCCCCATGACAATTTTAGTTTACTTCATCATCTGTCAAATGCTTTTGAAAAGTCCAAATAAACTATATCAACTGGTTCTCTGGTATCCAAAAGAATTCTAGTGAACTAGAGAGGCATGATTTTCCTTTAAAGAGGCTGCACTGGTTTGCCCCAACATTATATGAACTTGATACAGGTGTTCTATAATTTTGTTATCACTAGGGCTGGTTGGAAAAGGGGATCTTTCTGTGAAATCTTTCATCAAAAAACTGAACACTTTCAGCTGAAAAAGAAAAATGTTTTTTGCAGAGCTGTGTCTTTTTTGTTTTTGAGAAAACCAGTGTTTTCTATGGAAAACTGTTTTTTTCCCCCACCCAAAAAACTGTAATGTTTCTGTTTAATAACCCAATTTTCCATTCAACTCCATTTTTATGGAAAATTTTGGACCAGCCATAATTATCATTTCAAACAATTATCCTGGTACCAAAGTAACACTCTGGATCACCCCCAGTGCCTTATTTAAAGATAGATACATTTGCTACTCTCCCATACTTTGGCATACTAGCTAATTTTAATGAAAGGTTGCATATTTTTGGTTGCAGCTCAGCCATTTCATTTTAAAATACCTTCAAAATATCATTCGGTCTAGGTGACTTGTTCTTTAGTTTCAGTTCCTGCCTCTCCTCTCTTTGTACCTTGGTATCTGTTGCTGCCTCACCTTGATCAATTACCTCAGAACTAATCTTGTTCGGCATCTTCCCAACATCCTTTATGGTGAAAATTGATTGAAAGAAACCATTTAGCGTCTCTGACATATCCTTATCTTCCTTAACTGCTCCATTAGCTCTCTGGTAATCCAGCAGACTCAAAGACTCATAGTCTTTCTGCTTTTGGTATACTTGAAAGAATTTCTTTTTTCTGTCTTTGGTGATTTGATCTTTAAGTTCCCTCTTAACCCCACTTAATTTTCCTCTTATTTCTGCCTGCCCTAGTTTTATTTTCTACTGGCTCAATTTGGGCTGGATTTCCTTTTTCTGAAAAATCCTTGTTTGGCTTGAATAACCTCTTACTCTTCGCCAGTAGAGGAAAAATCTGCTATTCTGCTCTGATTGGGCAATTAAGATTCTTCGGACAAGCTAATCAAAGTACACTGACAAGTGACTGACTTATGGCCTTTTTAAAAAGTGTCACCAGAAATCTGGCTAAGTAAATTCAGTAACATCAGCTCCCCTATCAGCACCTCCCCGTCCCTGCAGCACCTCCTGTCTGCCGGCAAATCCAGTTGATCAGCGCCTCCCCCCTCCCTCCCTGTGCCTCCTGCCCACCGCAATCAGCTGTTTCGTGGCATGCAGGAAGCTGGGGAGAGAGGGGGGAAGCAAGGACATGGCAGTCAGCGCCTGTGAGCCAAGCTCCTTGAGTCTCCTCTGGTAAGGTAGGTTTTCCATTCCTCTGATCAACCTAGTAATCATTCTCTGTACTTGTTCCATTTTGAATTATCTGTCTTAAATATGGGAGACCAGAACTGCCCATAGTATTCCAGATGAGGTCTCACCAGTGCCTTGTATAGTGGCAATAACACTTCCCTATCTCTACTGGAAATACATCACCTGATGCATTCTAGGATTGCATTAGCCTTTTCACAGCCTCCTCACCTTGGTGGCTCATAGTCATACTGTCATCAACCCATACACCTATGTCTTTCTCCTCCTCTGTCACTTCCAACTGATACATCCCCAGTTTATGGCAAAAAAATTTGTTGTTAGTCCCTAAATTCATGACCTTGCACTCTGTACTATTACATTTCATCCCATTTCTATTACGCCAGTTTTCAAGATCCTCCAGATCTTCTTGCATGATATTCAAGTCCCCCTCCATATTGGCAATACTGCCCAACTTTGTCATCTGCCAAGTTCATTAGCATACTCCCACTTTTTGTGCTGAGGACATGAATAAAATTATTAAATAAGATTGGTCCCAAGACCGTTTCCTGAGGAACTGCACTAGTAACCTCCCTCCAGCGCTCACAGTCCACCTTTCAGTATGACCTGTTGTAGTCTCCCCTTTAGCCATTTCCTTATCCACCTTTCAATTCCCATATTAATTCCCATCTTCTCAAATAGAACTAATAATTTCCTATGTGGAACTGTATGAAATGCCTTACTGAAATCGAGGTAGATTAGATCTACTGCATTTCTTTGTCTACAAAATATGCTATCTTCTCAAAGAAGGAGATCAGGTTGGTCTGGCATGATCAAGGGCTTTTGTAAAACCATGTTATATTTTATCCCAATTATTGTTTACCTATCTATCCTTAACTACTTTCTCTCAAAATTTGTTTCAAGATCTTGCATTCAATTGAGGTCAAACTAACAGGCCTGTAGTTTCCCAGATCATTCTTTCCCGTTTCTTAAAAGTATGTACTATATTAGCAATTCTCTGGCCATTGGGTCTGACCCCTGAGTTTATGGATTCATTAAAAATCCTTGTTATTGGACTTGCAATATCCTGTGCCAGTTCTTTTAATATTTTGGATGGAGATTATCTGGGCCCCTTGATTTGGTCCCACTAAACTGTTTGAGTTTGACTTCCACCTCAGACAAGGAAATTTCTACTTCCATATCCTCATTTCCATTAGCCACCCTGCCACTACCCCTAAGCTCCTCATTACTCATTAAAAACCGAGGCAAAGTATTTATTTAGGTGTTGGCACATGCCTAGACTATCTTTAATCTCCATCCCATCCTCAGTGCTTAGTGGTCCCACTTCTTCTTTTCTGATTTTCTTTTTATTTATATGGCTATAAAACTTTTAGCTATTGGTTTTAATTCCCTTTGCAAGTTCCAATTCTGCTTGGCTCTTTGCAGTTCTCACTCTTCCCATATGCTTTCTGACTTCCAAGAGGTAGATTTCCTTGCTGATCTTTCCCATTCCTTATAGGCTTTCTGCTTTCTCTTAATAACTTGTCTGAGATGACTTGCTCATCCAGTTTGCTCTGCAACCCTTTCCTGTGATTCCCCTCCCCCGCCCCCCCTTTGCATGGGAGGCATGCTTCAGATAATTTAAATCAAAGTTGCAGGTGCTAATTTCAAGCCACCACATTCAGCTCCTTGAGTTCTTCAGTACAATCCACTTCCCTAACTAATTCCCTTAATTTTTTTTTAAAGTTTGCCCTTTTGAAATCAAGGACCCTAGTTTCAGACCTATTTTTGTTTTCCTTCCATTTAATTTACCCTGAACTAGCTCATGATCACTCAAACCAAGGCTGTCCTCTACAACCAGCTCTTCTCTGAGGTCCTTGCTTCTTACCAACACTAAATGTAAAATGACATCACCTCTTGTTGGTTTGGTGATGAAATCCTGTCACATCCAGGAATATCTGGGCCTTACTATTATTAGCAGCACTTGTCCTGCAATCTATATATAAGACTAATTTCCCAATTCCCGGTATTGTTTATTTAATTAAAAATATTAGGTCTCTATCCATATCCAGATTGAATCCCAGGGGGCTGTAGCAGACACCTAGCACTATTCCAATGGAGCCTCTGTTATCTATCTTCTCCAAAGTGCTTTTGCATCCAAGCTGATTCTGTTTTATCCAGTCCATCACTTCTAATTTCTGTACAGTCTACCTTGTCATTAATACACAATGCTACTCCACCACCTTTCTTTGTGTAGTTCAGGTAAGAGTGAAATATACTCTTAAATATCTGTGCTCCAGTCATGACTACTATTCCACCGTGTTTGTTACCCTATAATATCTGATTTCACTTCCTCAACCAGTAGATATAGTGCCTCCATTTTGTTACCCAGGATCCTTGCATTGGGGTACAGACATCTTAGTAGTTTTTGCCTAATTTAAAGCTATTTTTAATAAGTTGTGCAACGCTCCATCCCAGAAGTCTATTTTCCTCCCTATTCAGGTGGAGTCCATGCCATAAGAACATCCCTCTGTCCGTGAATGCCTCCCAGTGGTCAAATATCCCAGAGCCCTCCTTATAGCACCACTGCCTGAGCCATTTGTTGATCATCATAAACTTGTCTCTCCTTCATTCTCCTCCTCTAGGGAAAGGTAGAATCCCACTGAAGATCATCTGAGCCTCCATTTCCTTAAGCATTTCCCCCAGCCTGGCATAGTCTCCCTTGATGTGTTCCAGTGAGAATCTAGCTGTGTCAGTCATTCCCCCATGAAGGACAATCAGTGGATTCTTTTCTGCTCCCATCAGGATCCTCTTCAGCCTCAGGTCCACATTCTATAGCTTTGTTCCTGGCAGACAGCACATCTTTCTGTTGACTGGCTCAGCTCTGGTGACAGGCCTATCTGTTCTTCTTAGTAGAGAGTCCCCAGTCCCATAGACCTGCCTCTTCCTGGTGTTGGTGCAATTCTCCAGCCTTCCCCCTTATGTTCTTTTGGCCATACTGGGTCAGACCAAAGGTCCATCTAGCCCAGTATCCCGTCTTATGACAGTGGCCAATGGCAGGTGCCCCAGAGGGAATGAACAGAACAGGTAATCATCAAGTGATCCATCCCCTGTTGCCCATTCGAACTTCTGGCAAACAGAGGCTAGGAACACCATCCCTTTCCATCCTGGCTAATAGCCATTGATGGACCTATCCTCCATGAATTTATCTAGTTCTTTTTTGAACCCTGTTTATAGTCTTGGCCTTCACAAATTCCTCTGGCAAGGATTTGCACAGGTTGACTGAGCATTGTGTGAAGGAAAAAAAAACAAAAAAACCTTCCTTTTGTTTGTTTTAAACCTGCTGCCTATTCATTTCATTTGGTGACCCCTAGCTCTTGTGTTATGAGAAGGAGTAAATAACCCTTTCTTATTTACTTTCTCCACACCAGTCATGATTTTATAGACCTCTATCATATCCCCCCTTAGTTGTCTCTTTTCCAAGATGAAAAGTCCCAGTCTTATTAATCTCTCCTCTCCTCTTCTCTCTCCATTCCATATCTCTAATAATTTTTGTTGTCCTTTTCTGAACCTTTTCCAATTCCAATATATCTTTCTTGAGATGGGGCAACCACATCTGCACGCAGTATTCACGATGTGGGCATACCATGGATTTATATAGTGGCAATATGATATTTTCTGTCTTATTATCTATCCCTTTCTTAATGATTCCCAACATTCTGCTCGCTTTTTTGACTGCCGCTGCACATTCAGTAGATGTTTTCAGAGAACTATCCACAATGACTCTAAGATCTTTCTTGAGTGGTAACAGCTAATTTAGACCCCATGATTTTATATGTACAGTTGGGATTATGTTTTCTAATGTGCATTACTTTGCATTTATCAGCATTGAATTTCATCTGCCATTTTGTTGTCCAGTTACCCAGTTTTGTGATGTCCTTTTGTAGCTCTTCGCAGTCTGCTTGCGATTTAACTATCTTGAGTAGTTTTGTATCATTTGGAAATTTTGCCATTTCACTGTTTACCCCTTTTTCCAGATCATTTATGAGTATGTTGAATAGGACTGGACCAAGTACAAACCCCTGGGGGCACCACTATTTACCTCTCTCCATTCTGAAAACTGACCATTTATTCCTACCCTTTGTTTCCTATCTTTTAACCAGTTACTGCTCCATGAGAGAATCTTTGTTCTTATCCCATTCCTGCTTTCCTACCTTCTGTTACTGCCTGCTGTGCCCCTTCATTTTCCAACTCAGCAAACCTGTTCCTCAGCTCTATTTCTCCTTCACTAGCTGGTCTTTTTTCCTCCTCAGCCTGGTTCTTGTAGTCACATGTTTCCACTGGCCACTTTTCTCAGCCAGCAGTCTCCCCTTAGAGTTCTCCAGTCCACCTTGCATCTGCAAGTCTTGAGTTTTCCCATCAGTTTTCCCCCACATACATGTCAGATGTTAATCACATCACTTAATGCACTACTGGAAAATGCTCAGATACTACAGTGATGAGGGCAGTATAAGCATCTCTATGGAATAGAAAAGAAAATAGAATTATCTACCTTTTATTCAAATGAATATTTCAAACCTTCCATTCTGGCAAGTCTCTTTTCCTACTTTAAAAAAAATCTAGAATTTTTCTCTGGTCACATTTTTAAGAGAACTGTCCTTCCCCCACCCCTAACCCCATCCCCAGTGTTCTGGATGAAAAGACTTGAAACTATTCCTAACTACATGAACTGATATTTGTTTCATTTTTCAGAGTTCTGGTTTACAGAAATATCTGTAAGATTATAGGTTTAAGATAACAACCCAATGTCAATCTTTGCTAGAAATCTGTAGAAAGATCCGGTTTTTGTCAGTACTGTACTCTTAATAGTTGTTTAAAGTGTTCAAGATACATAGACTTAACCCTGCAAAATACATATCCGGAATTAATCTAACAAGTGGCTGTCACCACTGCTCCACATTTAATGGATAAGTTACCAGTTATCAGGAAGTCAGAAAGATGCCTTTCTATGAAGGCAGTTAGCAGATAGCAATGCGAGAAGGAATACTTATAAAGCCAGGATAGGGGCTTTGGCTTGGAAGAAGCTATCGTGTGCATAAGAAATAAAAATCCTCATTTTAGATTGGTGCTGCTTCTGCGATAGTGGCCGGCTCCCTGGTGCTTAAACAAAACCAAACACCTCCCCCTCACACTTGTATATCTTTCATGAAATACCCTCTCCTCTGAGAAACCTAGTTGAAGCCTAAAGAAAATAGCATCAGTTTTCTGACCTGCCGTGTTGAGAGTGA
Organism: Trachemys scripta elegans; assembly: GCF_013100865.1. Lineage (NCBI taxonomy): Eukaryota > Metazoa > Chordata > Testudines > Emydidae > Trachemys > Trachemys scripta. Next base: position 104,902,174 of record NC_048304.1, on the reverse strand, counting down.
GGAATGGAGGCAACCTGGCAGAAACAACAACTAGGAGCGACATCCTGGAGGGGATTTCTTTTGTTACTATCACACTTCAGTATTTGAAATAATTCCAGGATTCAAGCTAAGATCCTTGATGTGAGAATATCTGTAAAATTCAGTTAAAACACCAAATGAAGTAAAAATCTTAAGTAAATCCACATGTTCCATAGCATCTCTATGGATAGTAATTTCATACTGTAATAAGAATATAACATTAAGGATCTATTATCGATCACCTGACCAGAACAGTGATAGTGATGATGAAATGCTAAGGGAAATTAGAGAGGCTATCAAAATTAAGAACTCAGTAATAGTGGGGGATTTCAATTATCTCCATATTGACTGGGAACATGTCACCTCAGGACGAAATGCAGAGACAAAATTTCTCAGTACTTTAAATGACTGCTTCTTGGAGCAGCTGGTACGGGAATCCACAAGGGGAGAGGCAACTCTAGATTTAGTCCTGAGTGGAGCGCAGGAGCTGGTCCAAGAGGTAATAATAATAGGACCACGTGAAAAAAAGTGACCATAATATAATAACATTTAACATCCCTGTGGTGGGAAAAACATCTCAACAGCCCAACACTGTGGCATTTAATTTCAAAAACGGGAACTATGCAAAAATGAGGGGGTTAGTTAAACAGAAATTAAAAGGTACAGTGACTAAAGTGAAATCCCTGCAAGCTGCATGGGCGCTTTTTAAAGACACCATAATAGAGGCCCAACTTAAATGTATACCCCAAATTAAGAAACACAGTAAAAGAACTAAAAAAGAGCCACCGTGGCTTAACAACCATGTAAAAGAAGCAGTAAGAGATAAAAAGACTTCCTTTAAAAAGTGGAAGTCAAATCCTAGTGAGGTAAATAGAAAGGAGCATAAACACTGCCAAATTAAGTGTAAAAGTGTAATAAGAAAAGCCAAAGAGAAGTTTGAAGAACGGCTAGCCAAAAACTCAAAAGGTAATAACAAAATGTTTTTTAAGTACATCAGAAGCAGGAAGCCTGCTAAACAACCAGTGGGGCCCCTCGATGATAGAGATAGAAAAGGAGCGCTTAAAGACGATGAAGTCATTGCGGAGAAACTAAACAAATTACTTGCTTCAGTCTTCATGGCTGAGGATGTTAGGGAGATTCCCAGACCTGAGCCAGTTTTTGTAGGTGACAAATCTGAGAAACTGTCACAGATTGAAGTATCACTAGAGGAGGTTTTGGAATAAATTGATAAACTTAACATTAACAAGTCACCGGGACCAGATGGCATTCACCCAAGAGTTCTGAAAGAACTCAAATGTGAAATTGCATTAAATTGCACTATTAAATAGGGTTTGTAACGTGTCCTTTAAATCGGCTTATGTACCCATTGACTGGAAGATAGCTAATGTAACACCAATATTTAAAAAGGGCTCTAGAGGTGATCCCGGCAATTACAGACCGGTTAGTCAAACGTCGGTACCGGGCAAATTAGTCAAAACAATAGTAAAGAATAAAATTGTCAGGCACATAGAAGAACATAAATTGTTGGGCAAAAGTCAACATGGTTTCTGTAAACGGAAATCGCATCTTACTAATCTATTAGAGTTCTTTGAAGGGGTCAACAAACATGTGGACAAGGGGGATCCAGTGGGCATAGTGTACTTAGATTTCCAGAAAGCCTTTGACAAAGTCCCTCACCAAAGGCTCTTGCGTAAATTAAGTTGTCATGGGATAAAAGCGAAGGTCCTTTCATGGATTGAGAACTGGTTAAAAGACAGGGAACAAAGGGTATGAATTAATGGTAAATTCTCAGAATGGAGAGGGGTAACTAGTGGTGTTCCCCAAGGGTCAGTCCTAGGACCAATCCTATACAACTTATTCATAAATGATCTGGAGAAAGGGATAAAAAGTGAGGTGGCAAAGTTTGCAGATGATACTAAACTGCTCAAGATAGTTAAACCAAAACAGACTGTGAAGAACTTCAAAAAGATCTCACAAAACTAAGTGATTGGGCAACAAAATGGCAAATGAAATTTAATGTGGATAAATGTAAAGTAATGCACATTGGAAAAAATAACTCCAACTATACATACAATATGATGGTGGCTAATTTAGCTACAACGAATCAGGAAAAAGATCTTGGAGTCATCGTGGATAGTTCTCTGAAGATGTCCACGCAGTGTGCAGAGGTGGAGCAAACAGGATGTTAGGAATCATTAAAAAGAGGATAGAGAATAAGATGGAGAATATATTATTGCCCTTATATAAATCATTGGTACGCCCACATCTTGAATACTGTGTGCAGATGTGGTCTCCTCATCTCAAAAAAGATATACTGGCAGTAGAAAAGGTTCAGAGAAGGGCAACTAAAATGATTAGGGGTTTGGAGAGGGTCCCATACGAGGAGAGCTTAAAGAGGCTAGGACTTTTCAGCTTGGGAAAGAGGAGACTAAGGGGGGATATGATAGAGGTATATAAAATTATGAGTGATGTGGAGAAAGTAGATAAGGAAAAGTTATTTACTTATTCCCATAATGCAAGAACTAGGGGTCACCAAATGAAATTAATAGGCAGCAGTTTTAAAACAAATAAAAGAAAGTTCTTCTTCACACAGCGCACAGTCAACTTGTGGAACTCCTTACCTGAGGAGGTTGTGAAGGCTAGGACTATAACAGCATTTATAAGAGAACTGGATAAATTCACAGTTGTTAAGTCCATTAATGGCAATTAGCCACGCTGGGTAAGGAATGGTGTCCCTAGACTCTGTTTGTCAGAGGGTGGAGATGGATGGCAGGAGAGAGATCACTTGATCATTACCTGTTAGGTTCACTCCCTCTAGGGCACCTTGCATTGGCCACCGTCGGTAGACAGGATACTGGGCTAGATGGATCTTTGGTCTGACCCAGTACGGCCATTCTTATGTTCTATGTTCTTAACCAAACTACAGCATGATTTTTTTTTTTTAGCACACATCCTTCTTCTGTAGAGTTTCTAGATGGGGTCTATCATAAAAAATTCAAAAGCTTTTCTGAACCTAAGACAGGCTCAAGGGTGTGCTTGATATTCAAATTCTAGTGCAAGCATTTATATTCATGACATATTCGCTATTTCACTTTTGTTCTCTTTGTGTACCTACAAGGTACTTTTAAGTTTTACTAATACAGTTGAACAAATTCTTCAAACCAATGCAGCATCTCTTTCTTGTGAAAGCAAAGCTAGTCACCTACCAGTCATGTGCTATTGAAGACAGCCAGCAGGCTACTCATGACTCTAGTAGACACTCATTCTGCTTTTAGGCCAACAGGAACGTTATGGACTGCTTTCTCCATCTGTTCCTAAAGCAAATGCCAAGATGATCAAGGTATTAACATATGCCCATGAAAACAAGATCAAGGGATTGACCTGAGTTCTGGTGCCAGAACTGGAGTTCTTGCATTACAAAATTTGAATAAATAAAATTTTAACAAATGTCTTCTACATTTTTTTAAAAGTTTCAATGAAAACCTTTATTTTGTTTGGATTTAAACACGTTCCTGTGGTATTTGCAACCCAACCATTGCAGCAGTATGCTACTAGATGAAAACCAGAAAGTGAAACTAAGAGCTTGTCTACATAGTGTGTCAATGGGAGGGAGGGGGGCTAATAAATTGGAGAGTTCTCTAAAATGTTGCACTCTACCTAACCTATGTAGACTCTGCTTATGTGTTCTAAAAGGTTGCTAGAGCATAATAACATAATATCATTTCAAATCAATGTGCACTAGGTACCATTTAAAGTATATCATCAGGGTCTGTATGGGGCAATTAGTGCTATGCTATGGACCACTCTTCAATTTACACTGCTTTGGTAAGCATTGCTGCACTGTGTCAATAAGCCCTAACTCAAAGTTAAACTGATTAGTCCACATACTATATACCGGCAAATGCAAAAGTTAAACAGCCTCAGTGATGAAAAGTAAATTTAGATTTAAAAATATTCTTCCCATTTTGTTATTACTTACATTGTGGTAGCACCCTAAGGTCTCAGTCAAGACAGAGACCCCATTGTGCTAGGCCCTGTACATAGGGTGGTCAACTTTTTCATTTGTGAAAACCAGACACTAAGTGCCAGAACCTCGCTTGTCCCCTGCTCTGCCTCTTTCCCCAAGGCCCCGCCCCCCCCTCATCACCTGCTGCTCTCTCCACCACCCTCCCCCTGCCAGCTGAGCAAGGCTCTAGGAGAGGAGGGGTGACTGGGGGAGGACGTTGAAGAGAGAGCCAGACAGGGGTGAGTAACTGGAAGAAGACAAGGGAGGGAGAGCCAGGCTCTAGGGGTGGGGTGGGGTGACTGGGGCAGGGAAGAATGAACTGCGCTCCTGGGGCAGGAGGGGGAGGGAGGGAGAGCCGTGCTCTGGGAGTCAGGGGTGGGGGGAGTGAGGCAGGGAGATCTGCACTTAGGGCAGGATGGGGAGCTGCCAGAACCCCTCTCTGCTGGAGCCATTCCTGAGTACTCCACTGCTCCTTCAGGCTCCAACAGCAGTTGCTGTTCTTCCCGCCTTCCGGTGGTGGAGGCCTCTTACTCCAGGTAACCGGACTTTTAGGGTTCGGTCAGCAGTGCTGAGCAGACACTGCCAGGTTCCCTTTTTGACTGGCCTTTCCAGTCAAAAACCAGACACCTGGCAACCATATCTGTACAAATATCTAAGACTGTACCTTCTCTGAATAACGTACAACCTAAATAGACTAACCCCCACCCCCAAACAAAGGGTTAGGGAAAGGGGATAAACATCAGGGAGATAAGCACAGGTTAGTTACTTTATTAATATGTATCAGCTCTATTCAGTTGCCTTCTTTGTACCTACTGTTGGTCCCTTTTTAACATTGTACCTATTAGCCCATGGTCTACTTGTTTTTAATCTGACACAATGGCCCCAGCTATCACACATCAGGCCTTGCTGGACAAAGTAAAAAAAAAAAATACGGTTAAAAATAAAATTTCCCCAGCGGCTGGGAGGAGATGCACAGAAAGGCAGGTTAGTTGATAGGGGGAACCTCAAACACAGAAGCTGAGCGGAGACAAGGGCTGGAAAACATAAGGAGGCTGCAAGAGAGGGGGGTTGGCAGGTCAGGAGGCAGCATAAAGAGGTAAGGAAGTCCCTGAGGGGGTTGGAGCAGCCACTAGCAAGTAGGCAGGAGCCCAGTTTAAGTCCCAGATGGGCTCAGGACATTTCTCAGAGGCTGGAGGAAACTCTGTCTGGGGCAGGAACATGCATACCTAGAAATGAGATCCAGGAGGGAAAGAGAACACAGACCCCTAACCCCTACCTACACATATCCCTTCTCTTGATGTCTGTGAGAGGGGGCTGCTTCTCAGCTCTGGGAGGTTCCAATCTCTGGGCAAGCCCTAGAGGGGATTGAGAATGAGGTGTGGCTCAGTGTAGGGAACTCATGCTCGTTCCTAACATGCCACATGGAGGAATGAGGAACTGAGCAAGCCGTAGCCAAAGTCTGTCTCTGCCTCCTTGTGAGAGCCTCTTCAAGCCTAGGGCACCCTTGACTGCTGACTTTCAAACAGCCAGAACTGCCTTTGAAGTCTGGTGCCCAAGGAGGAACAACAGCAGCGTGTGTGTGTGTGTGTGCGGGGGGGTTGGCAAGTGTGGGTTCGTGGTGTGTACGTGTGACAAAGTTTTCAATAATTTTTCTTCTGCAACTAAATATGTTCAGAGGATGCCAGTGGTTCAAAACTTATACTACAATGTAAAGCACTACATCTCCTTGACTGACCAGAATAGGCTGTTTGTGTGCAAAAGTCTTGTGTATTCCACCAATTCAGTGCACAAACAGTTTAACCTTTATCCCAAGGCATGTACACCATTTTACTCCTAGAAGGATGAATTCATGTTAAGCAGTCAAATCAGTAACAACCTGACCTTTAAACACATCAGTGTTTCTTGGAAAAATATTATGGCTGTGATGCCTACTGTGGTAAACAATATTAGCTGCTCCAACCCATTGTTGAGTCATGCTGTGCAGCGGCTTATCAAAATAAGGGGTTGGAAATCAGCAGGGACCAGAGATCTTCTGACAAACTCCACAGGATATGAAGAACAATGTAAATGCAACAGTGCTGGCAGATATATTTCTATATTACTGTTCCAGAGATAACAGCTAAGGTGAATCATTTCCCACCATCTACAGTACCAAATTATTTCAAATTCTGAAGGGACAGTATTTATTTCATTGGTAGCTAGCAATTTGCTTAGCTGAAGATCATTATATTTATGTGTCTGTGAAATCTTCACAATAATTATACATTTGAGCTGTCTCAGAAGTGCTATATATATTCTCATTAGTCATGTGCTTCCAAGGATATTATCATCATTTTTTCTCCAACAACCTTTGCAATGTGAATGTAAAGTACTGTACTGTATATGAACCTAGATTCTTATAGTTTTCTTAAATTTCAGTTTAATCAAACAGCAGGGTGGCCTATATTCACATGCAAATATCTATGAAATATCTTCATTTCCTTAAATGACTTCACCGTTGAGCTTATTTAAAACAAACCACAGTGTGCATAGGGAGAGGAGCACATGGAAAAAAGTTTGCTGTTCCATACTGCTTAATTAAAATTGTTTCAAAAGAGGTCATGGTATTGTTCAGGTGGGGGTCAGGTGATAAAAGCAAGGGAATTCCTGGGTTCTATTCCCACTTCTGCCAAATAGCTGAGTTAATAATACTTCATGGGGTGCTGAGAGGCTTAATTATTGTTTGAAAAAGCACTTTGAGATCCTTATAAAAAGTATTATAGAAATGCAAAGCATTATTGTATTGGTTTAACTTCACAGACAATGTGTGATATTAAGAGATAAATAAACCCAATGAGTCTGATTCATTAGAGTCACATCAGGGGATATTTGCTGGAATTCACAACCCTCTTGCCTGGTTATAGCTCTTTGCAACGGTCTTTGATCTTACCAGGGTGTAGGTTAGTTCTCTTCTCTTTTTAATGTAATGGTCATAGAAGGTGCCAGACTGACAGTCCTGGAAACAGGACTTTGCTTATGATTAATAATATTGTGCACTTAGATCTTTTCATCCAAAGATTTCAAAGTGCTTTAAAAACATTAATCACTGTCACCATCCCCCCACCCCCCCCGCACACTCTATTCTTACTCACTGTATCTGAGCAGCTCCCATGAGTAATAATAAAATACCAATGATAACTTTTTCTTCTTTCCCTGCCAAAACCAAAAAGGCTTGATGGTAATTTTTGGGGAGGTTGATTGATTTCCCCCCCCCCTGTTATTTGGACATACATAAACATGAAAGTGAGGCTACTGCTTGGAGAAGGAAAAGTAACACTATCCCCATTTTACAGATTGGGAACCAATGCACAGAGGTTGTGACCTATCCAAGTCAGTAAAGAATGAGAGAATAGAATCCATGAGTCCTGAGACTCCTGTTATAAACATTACACCTCCCTCCTCCTTTCCCAGCCCATGGAATTGATACAGCACAGTATGAACGCAGCTGTAGAACCTTCCCCTCGCTGTTCCCATGTGCTTTTATGGGGAAGGCACTTCAGAGGTCCATCCTGAGGTTGATCAGTCTCCATTCCATTCATGGTGTCTCTGAATTTGGCAACTGTGAGGAGGATGTTTTTTGTGAAGGCTTGAACGCAATTCACCTAAAGCAGGTTTCCAAAAATGTGCATAGAAAAGCTAGTATCTTCCCCCTCCTGTACTTTAATTACTGCATTAGAGTGATCTTTGCCTTTGTGGGGAAGGTAGCAATGACACACAAAACAGCTGAAGTGTGTGTAAAGACTAGCATTATTACATGGGTAAACATTGTTAGTGTCTCCTTGGGTGAGACAGATGCGGATGCAGACTTATTACAATGGTACCTGGATCCTGATTGTGGACTCTATAACACAAGTAATAAATGCATAAGTAACATAAATCATTGCTTGTACCTGCATTATTTAACAGGATAATGCCTTTTGGATCCCAACCAGTGATGGAGAGGTGAAAAGGACTCTGTATCCTATTACAAAACCCTTGAACCATCCAGACCCGATTTTTGTCATGTGTCTTACACTGATGAGAGTTAATACTAACCTCAGTGACAATATTAGAGATGGAAAAATGGGGGCTATGGAGAAGCTGCATGCACAAAAACATGAGGGAGCCAAATTCCAGTGGAAACCCATAGGATTGCAATGAGAATATCAGAGGTCCTAACCTGTGTAGGAGGCAAGCAGCTCCATTCTTTACAAACCTGAGCTTTCAGGGGGTCATAGAAGTAGCCTGAACAGAGTGGATTTTAAAGCTAACATCTTCTGTTTGGCATTTTTCACAGCCCAAGTGCTCACTGCCTGTTGAATTAGTGCTGTCAGTTTTCAGATTATTCATTAAAAGCCCATTCTTTCAATAGGAGTTGAGGTTGCATGAAAGTCACCATCTTAGTTGACAGTTCAGGGATTGAACCAGCAACCTCCAGACCTAAAGGTATCAGCTGCTACAGCTTGAACTAAAAAACCAACCCTCTTTAAGTGCGGCGGTAACAGGCTCATATCCTTTGTTGTTCAAGACAGAGGAGGACCTGTAACAGACTCATCTTTGAGTTATAGGTGCTTGGCACTTTGCAGGATCGGGCCCTAGTTTTTTGCCTTTTGAGCAACAAGGGTAGTTGTGCCATCTTTCCCTCCCTTTTCCTAGCCAGTATCACCTTTGCATTTAATAGCTAAATCATGCATTTGTATACAAAGGCCCATGTCTCAGGCATGGGGACAGGTTTCTCTCACATTCAGCATGATTGTTACTGTTGGGTGTTTGATTGTGAAGTCAAATATCTTTATCTGATGCTTATATGAACTATTACAAAGCTAATTTTTAGTATTTAGTTTGTTTGTCTCTATATCAGGAGCACCAAGATGGCTGGAAAGACACACAAGAATAAAAAGGGGTATGTCCTAAGAAACCGATAATATATCTCCTATAGCAGGGGTGGCCAACTTGTGGCTCTTCAGAGGTTAATATGCTGCTCCTTGCATAGGTGCTGACTCCGAGGCTGGAGTTACACATGCTAACTTTCCAATGTGCTATGGTGTGCTCACTTCTCAACCCCCTGCTCTGGCCCAGGTCCAGCCACCACTCCACCCCTTCCCCCAAAGCCCCTGCCCCTTCCCCCCAAGGCTGCCATGCCCTCACTCCTCCCCCCTCCACACCAGAGCCTCCTGCGCACTGCAAAACAACTGATCGCGGCAGGCAGGAGGCATGGGAAGGGAAGGGAGAGGGAGAGGGAGGGGAAGGCGTTGATTGGCGGGGCTGCCGGTGGGCGGGAGGCGCTGGAGGCTGGTAGCGGATGGGGGGCCACTGACGTATTACTGTGGCTCTTTGGCAATGTTCATCGGTAAATTCTAGTTCCTTCTCAGGCTCAGGTTGGACACCCCTGTCCTATAGCATATTGTGTGTGCATGGTGTGCAGTCTAAGAATACATAGAACAGTACTACAATATATTGCAATAATCATGAATGTGATATTTTTTGATTTTGTGTAATGGAAAACCACTTGATCATTTTAGAGTAATTAATCCATATCCCATCTGAACATTGCCCCTGCTTAGGTGACTTATGAATGTAAGTTCATTCATTAGGATGCATCAAGAACATAACTGTGTCTTGGCTGAGTATCAGCTTAATCACCTCACAATTTAACAGGCATTTGTGATTAGCACTGTGCCCTGCAACTGGTGATCAAATGACCGAATTTCACTGATCAACCAACTGCTGGTATTGGGATAGCCTTGATTCTCCACAGGTGCAGCAATCCCCTTTCCAGCTGCAGGATTTGGGCCTTTGTGATCTATTTGTTATTGGCTTTTCAGAATACATAACCTGTCTTAAAGTTAGTCAAGAAAAACAATCTATTAAGTGAACCATCTAACAAATATATTTTAACTAGTTATTTGATACATGATCTCATGTTTATATTGTGTGTGCACCAGTGCATGAAATATTAAAATTAAAAGGCTTAGGGACTGCTGAGAGGAAAAAGAACAAAACAACTTTAGACTCAGAAAATTTTCATCAATATGTAGTATATTTGCATACTGAAATCAGAAGGAGCCTGATTATGCATGTTACTGATTCTGGGGTTTTTTTTTTTTTTTTTTTTTTGATTCATGATAAAACTATGACAGATATGTAGAAAAGGAGCAAGGCTTGGCAGAGCTTAAAATATGAAAGGTTTATATTCTTAGAAATCTCAGTTATGCAAATATGGGGTTATTCACATGGATTTTACTAGACCATGGTTGTAACAAAGTCCTAGAAACATTCTGTTATATACTCAGGATAATTTGGGAGCATGTTTAATAAAAAATGATGCATAATAATGACTTTTTCTTCATTATGAATGATTTCCACTATATCACCTTGAACACAAGAACAAGCTTAAATTCCCACTGCATCTAATTTATTATTACAGCTGTAGATATTGTTTTGTGTCAGAGTGCATAAAATATTTCTAGAAACATATTGCAAAAAACCTACAGGGGAAAGATAGCAAAATATAGCTAGTTTTAGAAGTTATTGCATTTTTATTTTAGATCAGCATGTTAGCTCTGGAGTAAAGCTGTTTAGGAAAACATGATAGAAGTTTTCATTAGCAAAGGTTTTCACAAGTACATTTTATAAATTCTCTGTACTTTTGATGCAGAACAAACATGTTAAGATAAGATTGATATAGGGGTAGAATATTGTGGAGGATACCTGTAGTCGTGACATAATTTTTTTCATATTTTAAGTACTAGCATATAGACTAGTGAGCAAGTTTGGGACTGTTGAAATCAATGGAAGTTAGGAGCCTAAATACACTTGTGGATCTGGGCCTAAATCTTTATATTTTGGCAATGAGATCAGAGTCTAGACATTTTGAAATTTAAGAACAAGATGAAAATAAACTGGATAAATCAGGTGAAGAGACTGTTTCCACTGCTGACCTAATTCACAAATAGCTTTTAGCAGAATTTAGTAGTTTCAGACTGTATCATGATACAATGGCCTAGAATGATAGCCCCTCCACCAACCAGGGTGACCCTGATTCTGGTGACAAAGGAGGAAGTGGTGTCTCCTTGCCATATCTCAGCAGGATCTCTCTTTTGTGATACTTTGAGGATGGAGCCAGTGGCAGGGAAGGAGTAGAATGTCATTCTGCTGCATCACAACCCATGAATACCCACTTAGATAGCTGCTCAGGAGTTAAGGCTGCACTAACTCTGCATAGCTGGGTAGGGAATCAGCCAATATAGAGCTGTACTGTCATGAAGGGAAAGGCAGAGCCAGCAGAACAGCAAGGACTCCAGTCCTTCATCAGGGCTGCCCAGAGGATTCAGGGGGTCTGGGGCAAAGCAATTTCGGGGTCCCCTTCCATAAAAAAAGTTGCAATACTATAGAATACTATATTCTCGTGGGGGCCCCTGTGGGGCCCGGGGCCTGGGGCAAATTGCCCCACTTGCCTCCCGTTCTGGGCGGCCCTGTCCTTCACACAGATGCTTCTGTATTGAGAAACTGGGGTTTGCCTTCATTGTAGATCTTTCAAATCCTCATGGTTGGAAGGCAGTGTGGCTCTTACTGTCTTCACTACCCTAACACTCCCCTTCCACCTGAGGGACTTAATTGCTTGAGATCTTGGCAAGAGTCACCGTATTCTTTTGATCCCCCCCCCTTTTTTTTAAAAGAAAGTTTTATTCCCTTGTGGAGTTACCCAGCTAACAAAGGCCCTGGTTCTGTAATTGAATCTGTATGGACAGAGCATGTGGAGCCCAATTGACTTCAGTGAGGCTGTACATGGGAGTAAGGGTCCCCCCACATGGACACAGTTGCAGGATCAATGCTTAGGTTTTCATATTGGCATCCATCTCTATAGTATGTGTGTCCCTCCTCCACATTTCTCTTTGAGAGGGGATCATATAGCCCATGAATATGCATAAATATTTTTTCTAAATAAAAAAGTACAAAACCAGAATTAAAGCAAAAAAGTCTCTCTAGTTTTCTTGCTTGTTTGTGAAAAGGAAAATGATGCTTAACAAGAATTCCAAATTTCACAGGTAGTTAGTTAACCATTGACTTAAAATAGGGTATTTAGATACTTTAGAAAGTCTCTAATTTGTAATATAAAGACACACTGTAGCAGCTTTAGAAGGGTAATGTTTTATTGAAACCATATGGAAATCAAAAATGTAAGCTAACACTGAAATAGGAGTTATTATCCATCGCTTTCTCCAAAAATCAATACACGTATGTTCTAAAGGGGATCCTATTAGTTCTCATGGTTAGCACACATCCAAAACTTGAAGACAGAAACATAATTTAATGTTGAATTAAAACTAAATTAATAGGCAACTTCTTTTAAATAATTTTCTCTACTTTATAGGATTTTCTCATTCTGATTCAGTAAATAGATGGGGCCAGGTATAGAGCTTAATAAAGACAAAAGAGAAACAATAGCGAAATGAAAGAATTTGAACCCTGCAACAACATGAAAGCTCAATTTAAAAACACCTTAAAGTCTATAAGTCTCTTAATCCGAGTCTGAATCTATTTACTATGACCTGATTCTGGTCTGATTTATACCAGTATAAACCAGGACTAACTCTATTGACAACAGTGGAGTTACACAACATACAACTGGTGTGAGACTCAAATCAAGCTCTTTCCTTATTACTTAGAACTGTGGTATGCACAGCTATTTGTCCTCTTGTGGTATGTAACTATTACCAACTACAAAATATTTTTAAGATCACCCTATTAGAAATTTATATTATTTGTTAGAAATTTAGTTTCAAAGAACAGTAAGCTAAGTTTAGGTAGAAAATTAAAACCACATATTTAGACAGGCCCTATAAGAAGTGAACAAAGGATATCATGCTTTGTCTAATCTTACTTTTGTTATTAGCTTTAGACACTTTTGATAAACGGTTTTGCTCAGTAATACTACAGTCTTGTTAAAAATTAGTCTTTAAAAACCTGGTACTTAACCCCAACCATGAAATATTATGCAATATGTTGATCATGCTGCTTTTTAATTTCTCCTCCAGTGAAGAATCATTGTTAAAAAGAACCACTGTATCTCAGGAGAATCAGGAAATTAAACTTTATTGTCTTTTGACTTTCCCCATAAATGGATACAGCCATACACCATCTGACTACCATCTAAGGGGAAGCACAGCATGAAAGAAAGCACTGCCAAAGTGCCACTGGGGCATGGATTAATTATCCAATAAGATGAGAAGCTCTGTGTATAGAGCCATTAATGCATTTTGAGGTATGAATGATGCCTTTTGAGGTATGAATGACCTGCAACTGTTATAGAACCGATCCTCCAACCATTTACTAGTGTTGGACATGGGGTTCCACCTCTGAGGTACGAAAAATAAGGGCATCCAGGATGATCCTGTACCCATAAAACTGGATAGCTGACAGTGTATAATAAACATCCTTACAGATTTCACAGCACAGCTACCTCAAAAAGGGATGATCTTGCAAAAACCTGGACAGGTGGCAAGCCTAGCTGCACTGCTCACAATAGCAAGCCCTGTGCTCTATGGCAATTATGGTTTGTCAGTCTGGGCCCATAATGCAGATCTTTATTTCTGATTTTTTAAAATAAAAAAAAATTAAACGGTATTTACTTTCACCTAAGGAAATAGCAAGTTTCCACTGGTAAAAACTGCCTCGCATTTTTAAAGAACATTAAAGGGGGTAATGAAAATTTGTTTTCTTTTCTGAAAGCTATGATTGGGTATGTTTGCTGAGCACGTTTTCCTACACAGCTCTAATACTGATATGTACAAAGCCTAGACAAGGGGAGGGACACTTTTAGTTAGCGTTGAAGTCTAGGAGTCAGGAGTCCTGGATTCTATGCTCCTGGCCCTGCTGTTTACTTACTGAATGACCTTGGGTAAGTCACCCTTGGTCTTCAACTAACCCATCAGTAAAATTGGAATCCATTACTTATCTACTTCATAGGGATATTGTAAGTGTTAATTAAGTAATATCTCTAAAGTGCTTTATGGAACTTAGATGAGTATTTGCTATTTCTAGACATCTCATAGCAGGAGAAAAGCATATTCTTAATATTTCTCTTTTTTTACAAGATATTATGTGCAATATGGAGCAGAAATAGCTGGCATTTTTTAGATGGATGCAGAAGACTTCTTCAGTTTAGTGATGTGCTGCCAAACTTTTAGTGAGGGGTTCCCCCAAAAGCTTTCCATCTCAGTTAGCAGTATGTCTCCCACAGGCAGAAGAGGAAGAGAAAGGGGCCTATATAGCAGGCTGGATTCAGCTTACCCAACCTATTTGCACTTCTCCCACAGAGAGATGGTCCAATGATAAGTTGATTTCACCCTATGGGCTTAAGTGAAACCTAGAGATTTGGGGCTCCTTTGCATTGGAATGGAATTCTCCCCCAAACCAAAAAAAAAAAATATTCTTTTGATATTTTCTTATTTGAAGTCTCACTGCTCAGCACACTCAAGAATTTTTAAATATAAACTAGAAATTTCACTTACAAATCTGTATTACTTAGCTATAAGAAATTTAGAAAACATTGATTGGAGGAAAGATAGAGTTGACAACCTCTGCTGACTTGTCATAAACATTACACAGCTGCCTGAATGAATCATAAGCTGGGTATTTTTTTATGGTTCATCCACACCCACAATTGCCATGCGTCCAAATTAAAGTCAGGCAGGATTACTTCCCTGATGAATAGATTTCCCTTTAATTAGATGTTCTAGAGATAAAGCATTGGATCATCTCAGTATTTTAATACTTTGTAGGGAAGGGAGGCATAAAACAACAAATCTGGGAGGAGATAGCTGTATGTGCTCCTTTCTTGTTACACAGTAGAATGGTTTTCCATTGTTTGCCAGCTAGTGCTTCCTGGGCAATGCAGCAGACAGGAAGTGTCTAAACAACAAGAGAAAATTCACAGGTAGCTCAGGTGTAAACACACAAATACTTTCTCTGAGGTTTCTACTTATTTTAGGAATTCTGAGTTGACCAAACTAATACTAACTTGGTCCAAGGCCTGAGCTACACACAGATCTTGCACTGGTATAACTTTATCAGTTAGGGATGGGAGAGAGAGAGAGATTTTAAACTGATAAAGTTATACCAGTACAAACCCTACTGTGGACACAGTTATACCTGTGTAGAAGTGTCTTGTACTGGGAACAAGCTATATTAATATTAACCACATTTATAACTGCACCCAGGCTACATTCATCCAGGATGCAGGAGACCTCAGTTCAATTCCTCCCACAGCCTGATGAGAAGGGATTTGAACAGTGAGTTCCCTATTTCAGAGGAGGGTGCCATAGTCACTGGTCTGTGGAATATTATCATGTGGGTCTTCTCATACTCTTGTTGAAGCAGTTTCACTTTAATTAAGTTAATGACTGGGCCAGAGGAAGTGAGTCGTTCTATAGTCTAGTGGTTAGGGCACTCACCTTCTTCACATCTGGCAGAAGGGGGAAATGAATTGGCATCTACTACATCCCAAATGAGTACCCTAAACACTTGGCTAAAGGCTATGAGGTTTTCCACCCCTGCCCAGCCATTAAGTGTGGAGTTAGGTATCCTCTGAGCTCACCTATCGCATCAGGCAACATAGGCAGAAGAGCACCTATCTTCCCCAGTGTGTGGAACATGCTGCAGCTTATGGGGGAGATAGGCATCTCAATGCCTAAAGATAGCAGTGTACAGAGGCAGAAACAGGTGGTAAGGGAACTTTTACAATAAAAATTTAGGTGGCAAGTGAGTTTAGGCACTTACAGGATAGGGCAGGCAGGGGATTGTGGATTGCAGTACCACTAACATTGGTTATTGGATGCCTAAATCCCTTTGTAGATCTGGTCTCAGAAGACCAAACACTCCAATAGATTGGGCTTCTCATCAGTTATTTAAAAATTACATATAGTTACATATATTGTCTCATCTATAAACATATAAACATGTTCTTTAGAGTATCAGGGGGATTTGGGAAATCACCTGTTTTACTCAGCCCAACTATGATAATTTAAATTCTAGTTTGGATAGAGAACATATTTACTCCACTTTTTCCTCTGGCATCTATTACAATCCTGTTTGAGAATTTACTGACAAAATAATCCACAACTACTTTTTTTTTTAAACAGTTTAAGTCAAAATTTAAACAAAGCAAAAATAAGTCAGAGAAACAAATTTGGAATCTTTTGATTGTTGGGGAAAAGCATAACAAACTAGAGACTCATTTCACTATATTCATTTGTAATAGTAAACCACAGATACACATTCTTTGTGCATTTGTAATGTTTTTCTTCCTTCTGGTGAAGGACCGAGATTACCCTCTTGGGTATACTGAACAGTGTGGGGTACTTCACATACCATATAATTGGCATACACATTGGTTGAATCAGTTTGGGGGTGAAATTTGTTGGCTAAAGCTTTGGAAAATCTGATTTTAGAGCTGTCAGACTGGTTCTATTCACTCTGAAACAAACAAAATAAATTATTCTTTTTTAATAACCTTGGCCTTTTATCTGTTTTTCCTATGGTTTAATGATGTTTTGTATTTCAAAATGTTGTGCAGTACCTCAGTAGGGGGGCACTTTATAAATAAAATCACTATTATTTTATTTTATTTTATTTATTTATTTATTTATTTCCACATGTGCTAAGGAAATGATTACATGCTTCTGGAAATCTTCCAATATAATATATTTTGATGTGATGTGAGGAGATTTTCCATTGCATGTTGGTATCCATAGATTAAAAATATGTCAAAAATAACTCTTGCATCTTTCCAACTCAGTGAATTCAAAGTGGAAATAAATGTATTTAGTAGTCAAGTCAACCTTTCCTATAAGTTTGTGCTTTAGTTGCCTGTTCTTCATTATTTTGCATGGCGATGTGTTTGTTTACAGATTGTTCAAAGATGTGTACATTTTGGTTTTGGAACAATGATAAAATATGAGTTAAAATGCTCTGCAGAAGGAAAACACGTTGTTTTTTGAACTAATCTTACAATTCTTCCACATGTTGCAATCCATAGGAGTTTCTTGTGCAGGAGGCTTGTAGGATCAACTTTTAGTTTATTTTGCTTGTGGTGGTGTTTAAGCATAAGAACATGAGTTCTTTCCAGACCCCATCTAATCTAAGCTCAATGAAAGCCATCACATAGCTTAGCATTCTAAACCTTTTCCTAAATTGTTTCCTCCTGGTCCTTCACTATCAATGTTATATATAATCACATACACACACTGTGACATCCCTTTCTGTCCATCTCCTTCTTTGTTACGCCTACATTTATTTTACACCATAACATAGAATTCAGTTGCATTATTACGTAGTTTCTCTCATGAGCCATATCCACCATGATTAAAATTCGGGCAGAGGTGTGTGTGTTGGGGTGAAAGTAAAGAGAGGAATCCCCCCTTCACACCCATGACACAGCACAGCAAAGTTCATCCCCATGTCTGAAACTACAGTGTATGATCCTGATATGGTTCCTGGGGGGGGGGGGGTCGCAAGGATCCAGCTTCACTATACCCACCTGACTGCCCAGCCCCCATCAACTTCTGCACATTGTCCCCCCATGCTACTGGTTCCACTGCTGGAGGAGCTTCTGCAGCAGCAGAGAGAGGGACCATGATTTGTACCTAAAGGCATAAATCAATTTCAAATTATACTGTACAAGTATAATAACTGTGGCCCAGATCCACAAAAGGACTTAGGCACCTAACTCCAATTTACGCACCTAAGTCCAAAATTTAAGCACCAGAGAGCCGCAAAACTCCTGCTTGGCTGCTGCCTAACCCAGTAGGTGCCTAAAATCCCTCAGTGCCTAAATTTTTTCTGTCAAAGTTCCCTTGGTGCCTATGTTTCTGCCACTGGGCATGCACACAATGCCTTACACTCTAGTCATCCAGGTGACTATCTCATGCCTAAGCCCCAGAGGATCCTCAAACCAGGTGAAGATAGGCTTCCCTCCACCTATCTCGACCAATCTGGTAGGTGAGCTCAGAGCAACACATAAGTCCCCTTGTGGATCTGGGCCTGCCTCTCTTCTTCCAATATTGCTATTTTTAAAAATATAACTATACAAAGACAACTATATTTTACCTCCCAATGTTGTTGTGATTCATTACAACTTGCTTTATTGTAACTTATGTTTTCATAGTAATTTTAGTTTTCAGTAAAGCTAAAGAATGCAAACAGCAAGATAATTGCTAATTTCAATGAACCTGCCAACTGTAAATATTTGCAACATGTACTGCAGTATCCATTTTACACAGATTTATTTATTTATTTATTCCATCATGTGTTTGATGAGTAAGAGTGGTTCAGACCCAAAGAAAGGATATTGATAAATAAGGAGTAAATAATACTAAATAATTAATACTAAATAAGGAGTCCTGCAATTAACATGGTGGTTTGATTACATGTGTTTTTCATTCTCAGGAATAGATTTATAAATATAGCACCTTTCTAAGTGCTGTTTTGGATATCGTCTACAAAAAGGACGCTTGGTATCTTGATCACCTATGAATGATGTTTGATAAATGGTAAAACCATCATGACTGTTAGGAATGTACTCATGTGCCCACAGACAGAAGTTTTGTGAATTCTGTTGCCTTCTTTCTGGTTCAACCTTCTTTCGTCCTAGGCTCTAGGAAAAAGATTAAAGGAAAAACTGATAAAAATGTACATTTCAGGATCACAGTTTCACTGTTAAAGTTTGGAATGTTAGGGAAGAAATCCACTACTTTGTCATGGAACAGTTAAAAATTAAAGAAGCATTTACCAAAGTTATTATCAGAACCACTGCTGATCTGCTTCAAGCAGTTAGGTTATAAATATTATTCTCTGACCTACCAATATATACCTTTCTGGTAGCATGATTAACTATGCTGGTACACAGACAAAGGAAAACCAGAAATAGACATCTTGACTTTTGATCTATTATTATGAATAAAATAATAATTCTTTTACTTGCTATAGCACTTTATATATTCAAAGTGCAGTACTAAATAACTGAATCTTCATAACAGCCCAGTGAGGTACATAAATAACATTATTTATGGCTTACAGATAAACAAACAAAGTGTAAAACCAAGTTTTTCAAAAGTGTCCCTTACTTTTGTGTGCCAAACTTGAGACCCAGAGAGTCTGATTTTTCTTATGTGATGTACCCACAGCTCCCACTGAACTCCCACTGGAGTTCCACGTGATCAGCATCTCTGAAAATGATCAGGCATTGAGTATAGCACACTGGGCAAAAAAATGGAAGGTTTTCAACATTAATGAATGCTTTTGGGAATCTGGGCCTAAGAGTTGCCCAAGGTCACAAAGGGATTCAGTAGCACAGCAGGAATCGGAACATGGGAGTTCCTGACTCCCTGCTCTGCACACTATCTAGTAGCTCATGCTGTCTCTTTTGTTGCCACAGAAACGTATCAACATTCCAAAAAGGAACAAAAATCAAAATTGAAATTATTACGCATGCAAACGTAAAAGGCAAAAAAGGAAATTTTAAAAATTTGCTCAGAATGGTGGCTCCCTTAAGACAGTGCTTCTCAACCAAGTGTACGCAGAGGTCTTCCAGGGGTACATCACCTCATATAGATATTTGCTTAGTTTTACAGCAGGCTACATAAAAAGCACTAGCAAAGTCAATACAAACTAAAATTTCATAGAGACAAAATGAGAAAGTAAGCCATTTTTCAGTAATCGTGTGCTGTGACACTTTATAGTGTTATGTCTGATTTTGTAAACAAGTAGCTTTTTAAGTGAGATGAAACTTGGGGTATGCAAGACAAATCAGACCCCTGAAAGGTTGAGAACCACTGCCTTAAGATACCTTTAAACACATATCCTATAAACTCCTCTAGGCTACTAAACTTCCAGGCAGAGCAGCTACATAGGGAGGCCTCTATAACTCATGCTCACCACAGAGATAAGCTCCATGCTAGCTCCAAATAAGCTGGGAGAGACGGGGTTGTACCAGAGGGGCACATGATCTATGCTTGTGCAGATCCAGAGTCTGGGATAGCAGCACAGCCTTTATTTTAGCCCCACAGACTGTAACAGGGTATGCTACTATCAAAGCAGAATATATTAAAACACAATATGGAACTTTTAGTGCATGGTAACAGGGTCCACATGGACAGTTAGTGCATAGCAGGCTAGTGCACTGTAGATTTACACCCTAGTTGGCCATGCACTAACTGTTCGTATAGACATGTCCAGAGAGGTTGTGCTGCAGTCCTGAAGCTTACTCACAGGTTGTTTCTTACAATCCCTACTTTATTGCCTACAAAAAGACCATTTATTCTAACTTTTTGAGAAGAGATGAATTTCACCAACACAGCTGTGTGAGAGAGAATACTTCCAAAACTCTGCTTCCAAAACAGAATGCCAGATCTGCATTTGCACACCAAGCAATCAGTGTGTCCAGATAAAAACACTTTTGCAAGTGGCTAACCCATAAACCTGTAGTCTAAGAGAAAGTGACATAATTTGGGCTGCTATGCTCCACAAGAAGTCAATTATGTATGTATCACTCTTGTCAGATCCTACATACTATTCTAGGTATCTGTAAATGCTATATTATACTGTTATGAGGATTGACAAGACATACCCACATGTAATTACGCATAAAAAGTTATGTCCCAACAATCTGTGCATGTTATCAGTGCTGTTTAGTGTGCATTTTCTCTCATCACCTTTTTGAGCATCCATGAATTTTGCAAGAAAATTGTCTTTAATCTCTGGCAGGTTGAGAGATATGAACTTGCTGATTTTCTCAGTGCTGGATACTCACAAAATCAAAGTATTCTCCCACATTCTGTAAACAATGCCTGTTGTCATGGGTTGAAAATGGAAAGTGATTTTTTACTGCTTTCTGAAAAAGAGATCAAGAAAAGATAAGTTATAATATACCTTATGCCATCCATCTGTGCTATAATCTTAGTTTGTACTTTCTGACACATGCAAAAATTATGTTTTTCTTAACAGAAGCATTATCTGTTAAATCTTCTTGTACATGCATTTATTCCTGCAAAATTTGCTCTCTGTATTTTTCTCCAAAATCATCAGAATTTAATATTCACAAGACTTATTGAACATGCACAGGATTAAATGCAAACTTCCAAATCAGAGAAATCATATTCTGCATAGAAGCACCAAAATATTACAGAAATGTCAAGACTTTTTTGTATGGTTCATTAGTGAGCCCTCAACAAATGAAAGTTGAGCTACAAAAGGGAACTCAAAACTGAGTTAATCTGAGATTTAAGTGTTGAATACCATACAGTAACCAGGCTCGGGGAGCCCATTAAGCACAGAACTAGTTTTTAAACTCACCTTTTATGCATACTTTTTATCCATTTTTTGTAAAATTAAAGCACTATTTTAAAAAAAGCATCTGAAAATGCATAAACCGAGTTGTAGGAAAGTAATAAATGTAATAATTTACAAATTAATTGTGCATTATATAAAGTTTCAGTCCTATGTGTATAAAATGGTTAAAATATGAAATTCCAAAAAGTATTATGGACTACTAGACTTGTCTTTTTTGCTTCTCCAAGCACCGTCTTTCGGTTTGTGTTGGTAACGGTTCATTTTTACAACTTCTCTAATGATTTTTACACTTAATATGGAGGCAGGAATATTCCATCTTACAACTGTAAATCTTCATCTCAAGGGGGCATATCTAGTTTTACTGTGCTATAATATAAAAGCTAATTGAAATAAATTGTGGTTTGTAACAGAAAATATAAATCATTTATAAAGAAAAATATAATTATGGTCCTGATCCTGAAAGGACAGGCAGATGCCAGGGTCTGCCTGCATGGAATCAGCTGCAGGATCAGGGTTTAGGTTATAACTGAAGATCTCCATTTGATACACTTTATAGATCTTGGTTTGGTCTTGTGCTGTGTGCCTCATGACCATATAATCTCTCATACAAACTCAACTAGTCTGTAGCCACACATGTTTTGCTTAATTATAGATCTGTAGTACTTTTCAAGGGTCCAATTCTATAGCTACTCCATGCATAGAACTCATAGTGAAGTCAGTGGGATTTTCATAAGCAGATCAGCTACACCATGAATATGCCTCTAAGCCCCAATTTTGCAAATAGTTATGCACCAGAGTTATGTTATTCATGTGAGTATTCCCACTGAGTTCAGTGGGACTACTCATGTGTACTTGCTTACAGGATCAGGGCCCTAGGTAATTAATCCTGCATGGATAAAATGAACAGAGCTACCACTGAAACACATGAGTGTGGTTAAGATCCAGTCACTTACATCTTTACAAAGGAATAGTGAGTTTATTTATAGTTTTTATGTGCTGCAGGAAAATTGAAAAACAAAAGCTACATATATATTGAATAATATCTCTGGGAATTATTTAACAAATTAAGTACAGCAAAAAAAAAAGCTATAGTAAAAATGGTTTTAAGATTACAGCAAAGTAAGAACAATGAATAATATAATCTAAGAAAGAACTATATTCCTGCCTCTGAGAAAAGTAATTAACCTCGCAGCCAGGAAGTTCCCTCACACAGAGAGATTAGAGACAGTCAGCTCTGGCACACAGTGACCTTCCAGCTCCTTTCAAACTGAAACAGTTTTCATCAGCAGTTTTTTTTTAAAAGTCAAAGCAACACAAACTTTCTCAAACTGTGTTTTTATGACATCACATTCCAGTCGCTTTAATATATCTTCCTTCTCTTTCTGCTGATATCATTCTAATCCATCATAAATAGATTAAAGGACCTTCATTAATTCTTCCGGACAGTGAAAACAGCTACCCAAAAAATGGATGTCACAACATAAGATAGGTCATATGAGTATGGACCAATGGCCTGTCTAGCCTGGTATTCTTTCTCCAGCAGTAGCCAATGCTAAATGCTCCAGAGAAAGGTATAAAATCCCATGATGCACTGTAACCTTCTATTCCTCTCTTCACTATTCCAAAACTCCCCTGCTAACTACTCTCTTTTAGTCAAATTCTGCTCTTAGTACACTGAGGTCAATGAAGTTACTCTGGTTTTAAACCTGTATAAATGAAGTAGAATTTGGCCTCTGGTCTCATGTGATTGTAATAGTGCTATGAAGATGTCACCTTCTCAGGGAGGACAAGAGAAATCATCAAGAAAACTGCAGAGTTGTTCAGTAGAGGGGTAGGAATTTCACCCTACAGCAGCCAGAGACAAACTGATGACAAACTACAACAAAGAATGCAGTTTGTTGTCTCTCCCAGATTAAATGTGCCAACTTCCAAGAAAGCATACTAGATAAATCCAAACTGTGGTGGTGTTCAATGAAACCAAGACATTCAACTCTTTGGGAAAGTGGGTTAAGTTCCCTACTTTCTATGGGACAGGGATCTGAGTATAAGACAGCCTGACTTCCAGAACTGGAGCCCAGTGTGCTATGTATGCTGCAGATTCTGATAACTTTACACATTAGTCTAGTTGAGGAGCAATGTTATCCAAAACTGGCACTATGTGAGCTAGTTATGGCTTTCTTTTGTTTTACTATGATATCATGTTAAAATGATAGCATTCACCATATATTAATAGCAATCTATAAATAATTAATATTAACACAACTACCATTAATTCTGCCTTTATGGACTCAGAAATCAAGAAATTCTAAAAATTAAGATTGTTGCCACAAAGTAAATGTGGCCCCAAAGCACATTCTATATATTTTAGGTATGTGTTAAGAGTTGTCCTTACAAAAAGCAGAAACGGAAAATACTCAAAATGAGCAATGTAGCACAATTAATGTTGCGGGTACAACTTTAACTTTGGAATCTGCTGCATTTGGAGTGCACAACATTGCAACCCTTGTGTTTCAGAACACTATTTTTTTGCATGCAGTTTCCAAGGGTCTTTTAAAAGAAGGGAAAAAAGCAAGGGTCTGCATGCATGGATCTAATTGTAGGATCAGTGTGCATGCATGAAACTGTCGCCTTTAAATGTTCATAACTTTAAAAACACTGTACTGATTATTTTAAAACTTAGTTTGATTTCTAACTCTCAGTAAAGTCTTTAAAAAAAAGAATTCAAGTTTGAAATTTCTGGCTTTAACTGTTTCAGTTATCAAAACAAACTTCCTCAAGGGAACACATATTTCCCACACAATTCAAAATTGCTTACCAAATTTCAATCAAACCTTCATACATACATATTTTATCCACATTTGTTGGACTGAGACCAATTATAGTATATTTCAGCACATAAAGAATTTGTTTTAGAAAGTTATCAGCACTAATAAAAAATAGTAATAGCTGAGCAACAGTATATCTTGGGATAAATTTTTCCTTACCACAGATGACCACCAACTTATTCCTTTAAGCATGAAAACTGGAAGCCATTACACTTCTTATGTTAGTTCTTATTCAGATAATTTAGTAAGCATTTACTCAATAACATCCCGCAGCAAGGAGTTCCATAAGTCAATTATATGTCCACAATAACTAACCTGCTCCCGAATTTTGTATACTAGTGGCAATCTCTTCTCAATATATTGAACCTCTTCTGGATTTTGTACCTGTTTTAGCATACAGTCTGTGATTGATTCCGGTTGACTATGGAATATTCCAAGGTGCGGGAACTAGAAAATATAAATGTTTTGATCCAGAAAACAAACACATCAGCATCAGAGAAGCAGTTATTTTTATTATTTATATTTTCATTTATTTTTATTATTTGTATTAAGTAGCACTTGGGGCCCCAGTCGGAATTGGGATCCCACTGTGCTACCACCATAAAAAACACAGAAGAGAGCACAATCCCTGCCTTGAGGAGCTTCTGATGTAGTAAGACAAAATAGATGAAGGAAGGAGAAAGGGATGTAACATACAAAGAGCATATTTAGAATGATGGGTTGCAACATCCTGTTAGTTCTGCAGGGGGTTTTCTGAAAGTCCATAATTTAGTGGTAGTTAATGTTGCAGGAGCATCCTTTACACAGTCACAGCTGCAAGGTTGTTATCTTTACTATTGCTGCTGCTCTTGCTGCTATATGGAAAGATACTGGACTTGATGGCACTAAGCAGGAGATGCTCAGCACATTATAGGTTCAGGATCTTAGAACCTGCACGAAGAAGCAAAGCACTCATGAAATATGTGTGTACATACATTCACAATGCTGAGGAGCCTAGACCTCAGCAACAGTGAGATCAAGCTGCTGCTGCTGCTCTTGTGTAACCTATAATTGAGACAAGTATAAGGTAGACTTCTCCTGGAGAAGAAATAGCAAATTACCTATAAGTAAAAAGAAAGAAGAGGATTCAAGGCAGCTTAGAAACATGGAAAAAATCTGTTGAAAATGTGCACTGAACGTAGAGATTTTTTGTGAAAGTCTAAGGAACTGCAAGGGAAAAATGGATCTAGGTTTGTAAAGTGATTTTTAGTATGTCTTTACAGATTGATTTCTAAACCCATATGGAACACCACACCATAGGGTGATGAGATTGTGACGTTAAAAGTTATTCAATCAATTCCAATAACTGTAAAGTTGATCTCACTTCTTTCTGTGATGCTGTCCTATTCATGAAAATGTTGCAAAAAGTTTCCAGTGGGAAAGGGGAAGCACTTTTAAAAAATGTTTCATGTGGATTTAACATCACAGCTCTAGCATGTAATTTGATAATACCCTTGTCGCCACAAACTAATTACAAATAGAAAATAATAATAATAAGCATTTCACCTGGGGCAACTTTTTGAAAATGTAAATTAATTAATCCACACAATAATGCTGTGATGTAAGGAAATAATCATGATTATCCCCATTCAGACAAGTGGAAAAAGAGAGAGATTAAAGGTGATCTATATAGAAAAAACTGTGGTTGTGTTTCTTTCCATTTCTTTATCACCTATAAAAAAGATCTGAGCACATCAGAAATATCAGTAGTGTCAAGATTTCTCAGACTCTTCCTTTGTTGGTTGAAAAATTTGTTTGATTCAGAAATGAATATTGCTAGCTGTCTTGGTCCTTAGTAGAAGGGGTAGAGGAATTGAATTTTAGTCAAACTATCTCAAGTAACTAGGTTTCATTTTCTTGGTATTGGTAATGTCAATATCCCAGACCACAGAGTAGATTTGCTTGAAAATTTTCCAACAAAACTGTTTTTTAAATGGAAAATAGGGTTTTTGATAAAATAAAACATTTTGCACAAAGTGTTTCCTTTCCACGGAAGATTTTGTTTTATCATTAAAATATTTTGGCCAAAACCTTTTGATTAGTGAGTTTTCTGCTGAAAACTGGAAAATTTCAGAGGATATGTCAATGAAAACGAAAGGCTTGTTTCTGTTTGTTTCAATCAAAAATTTTCACGAGGGAGGGGACGTAGTCAGACCAGTTTTATCAAAACCCTGCCAGGGTCGACAAGGCCTGGATGGATTTCTATAAAAATCAAAGAGAAAGAAGCCTCGCAGGCCTTCTTCCCCTGTCCCAGGGAGAAAGCAGGCTCAGGGCCACGCTTCCTCTTTGCGGGGCCCGGTTAAGAAACGTGCCCACGGCCACCCAGCTGCTCAGGGGCAGAGAAGCCAGTGGGGCTCAGGGCCGTGAGCCAGCCAGATTCTGGCCCGCGCTCCAGCACTAGGGCTGACCGGGGCCAAACCCTCCCGCCCGCTGATGGGGCGCTTTGCCAGCCCCAGGGCTGCTGCGAGCCTGGAGCAACCGGGGCAGTTGCTATCCCGCTTCCCAGCGATAAACTGCCCCTGCCGGGACCAGCGCGTGCCGCTGCTTGTGCCATGGCACCAGGCGGGCGTGGGTGCACTGGGCTGGGCTCTGCCCCCGCTCCCCACGGGCGATTATTCCTGCCCGGAGCAAAGGGGGCTGGCTCGGGTCCTGCTTGGCCCGGGACTGAAGCCGGGTCGCCCCCGCCCCCCGCGCCGGTCTCTCACCCAAGCGCCGTCCCGCTCGGTGCTGGGGTTGGCCAACCTGCCTTTGGGCATCGCTGGGCCCGGGCCGCCACCTGCTGCCGCGCTGCGGGGCCCGCCTGCGGCCTCAGCTGCCGGACAGTGGTTGCCATAGTCACCGGCCCGCCCCGCGACCCCTGAAACTCAGGGGCCCGCCGTTACTCCGCCAGCGGAACGCCCCCCGCCCACTGGAGACCCCCCATTTCAGGGCTGGGGAGGCCTTGCTATGGGGGAAGGAAAACTCCCTGGATTAGGGGGACCCCATTCCTTTAAAGGGGTGGAGGAGATCCCCAGTGGCTGAGAGAGGCTCCCATTTAAGGGGACTGGGGAGGCCCTGCATCAGGGGATGGGGGAGACTCTCACTTATGGATCATAAGTGAGAGTCTCCCCCATCCCCCATAACCATAAGTTATGGTTGGGGAGACCTCAGTGAGGCAGTGAAGATCCTTGTGGATGCAGGAGACCCCTCCCTCATTCTGGCACAGGGAGAGAGACCCCTTTTATGGTTGGTGAGACCTTGGTATTCATCAAGTGTAGGGCCCCTTATTCTGAGGGAGGGAGAGTACCTGTGGGGGTGAAGACTCCATCATCTGAGGGGTGGGACAGACCCCCCTTATTGTGTGGATGCCTTCCCCAAAGTGAAGGATTAGAGAGAATGGGGGACTTACACCTATACAAGGAGATTCCTCTGCTTCACCTATGGATACATTTGTTCTAAATTCATCTCCTTAGGGAAAGGTAAGTAGCTATACCTTATTTAAAGGAAGCTATTTTTAAAATACAGGAATCAGCTAAGAAAACATCAGTGGGATCATTTTCCTTTGCCTTATATGCATTTTGTGATATGAGTCCATGCAACACTTTAAGGGTTTCAGGCTGTACACCAAGAAGCTTTGTGTAAAATCAACCAAGTTATATTATGAATCTCCTGCATGTTCATTTACTTAAATCAAGCTGTCATGTGGTTCTGATATTTCAATGAGGTCCCAGTCAACACGCAAGTGAAGACAAAACCATTCTTTCTTGCGTTCCAACGCAGCTGGACAAAAATGAGATAAAGAAATAAAATCTTGGACAGTCTCTTAAAAAAGGCAATAGAGACTCTGAAACATGTTTAATTTGTTTAGAACCAATAAAGTATTTTAAAACAAGCATTTCGATAACATTTTATAATCTGGATGATAATATCTGTAGAAAAAAGAAAGAATTCTAACCATAAAAACAAGGACACTTGAAAGCAGTATGGCTGTCACAATGTTAGGATACCATTTCTGAAACAGAAAAAAACACAAAAATTCCAATCAAATATTATTTGATTTAGAAAAAATATAGTTACAACAGTGATTGATGTTAAAAAGTCAACATCTAGCTTTTTTGTAATTAAAAATTATTGTGGAAGCAGAACGTTAGCAGTAGAAATAAACCCTCTCTCCCTGCCTTTTTTTTCCCCTATGAGAGTTTGTGGACTCAGCTGTGGCTACTTCCACACTTAAACTTTGTTATACTAACTGTTGCCATAGGATAGTGCTGTGTATAAAACAGGTGCTGTTTTCTCACCAATGTATTGTCAGTGAGATATATTTCTGTGTACTTATATTGAATTGTTTTAGACTTACACACATCAGTGTTCATTTTAAAAAATCTGTTTCTTAGATGTGCAAGAAAATGCAAAGCCAGTTTATACTGCAGATGAATAAGCAAGCAAAAAGATGACCTACCGATTTCAATATTAACAGATGTGAAGAAAAATATTACATACTACAGCCCCAATTCTGCAAGAATTTATGCACATGCTTAACTTAATGCACTGTGAGTAGGCTCATAAAGTTCAGTGGGACAACTCCAGTATCACCAAATCCAAGTGTTCAAAAATCACGAGTAAGGCCCAAAAAAATCATGGTGTTGACTTAAAAAAAAATCACTAGATTTAAAATAATAATAATAAATTTAAGGGCCTTTTATTTGCCTTCTAGCTTTGAGCCTGTAAAGTTAACATTTTCAAGCTTTTCTCTGTAACGATGAGGGCTAGAAACTTATTTTTGAAATAAATAAATAAATAAAATAAAAGCTGAGAGTTTCAAAAAATAATAGGACTTGAAGAGCTGGTATTTTAAGAAACACATCAAATATCACAAATCTTGTGATTAAAATGGTGAGATTATGTCATTGTGCATAGTCAAGCATGTGCATACATTTTTGCAAGATCAGGACCTAAATAAATACTCAGCACCCAGTAAGGAGGTTTTCATCATACTCAACATCTTACCAGTTCAAGCGACTAGGAAGGAAATAAACAATATTTTGAACCACCACTGCTTTTAGAACAATTGTAGGAAAAGTTTTCAAGTTAGATTATAAATGTCCATATGAACAATGGAATAATTAAGTTATGAACTTAACAATTTAGTTAAGTGCAGGTGAGCATATAACCAGAGATCTACACTGTGAAAATTAACATTAATAGGATTCTAGTGATTTTGAGATTATTATTATTATAACCGTGAGTCAAATGGGGAGATGCATTTTTATCTTATTTAGATAACACCACATCTTAGATCTGAAAATTTTCTTTCACTGTTCTCCAACATTTTTTTATGTATGTGTATGTGAAGCTTTATTTATTTTTAACCAACTGTTTAAAAGATTTATCTAAACATTCTCCCATTTATTTGAAACTTTTAAGAATACTTGGTGCGCTACAAATTGAATTTAAACCTTCCCGAATCTACTTTCCTATTTTCTTTTTCTTTAGTGCAAATTTATTTAAAATAGATCTGCAATGTACAAACACATCTTGTTTTCCATCATTGATTTTGACAGAATGAAATTTTTATTGTGCTCTTCATAAAACTGAATTTATGTGATACACAGTTTTAAAGTTATAGTCAAAATACAATATCCTTTCATTACTGTATGACATTTGTTCCTTACTTAACATATTAGCCTGCCATTCTACGTTGAAAGCTGTAACAAACAATTGCATTACTTCTTGTGAAAATGTACCTTGGTAATGTTGCTAAAAGTATAGAAAAAAGCCTGCTGAAATGGTAAAACAATTTAACAATATTAAGCAGTGACTGGCTTCCCCGTCCAGTCAGTAGCTCCACCACCCAATGTGGGTCCCTCAAGCAAATTGCCAGTCAACTCTAATGGCTCTAATTCTACCATGGATGACTCAGGATGGCCTGATTAGCTCATTATTTTTGTTTAGGCAACTCGAGGCAGGCATCCCCAAAATCCATAGGTCCATATCATGCCATCTGCGTTTAAACCTGTGAATAAAAACAAAAGCCTGCAGCTGCTTTTAAAATGTCACTCAATTTACTGGAAAACTACAACTCTGGCAAAGCTTGTATAAGTTAATCATGGGCAGACATTCATTACAAAACTCACTAAGTAAAAGAGGCATGAGATGCACCCTTGTGACAATGCCAGTCTTGGAGGCTAAGGATAATGAACAAATGCTCATCACTGGTAAGCTATGAAAAATAGGGTTGTGACACATTGCAAAGGTGGTCTTGTACTGCCACTGCCTGTGCTGTAAGTGTTAAAAATGGAAAAAGAAAGGACCTCAGTTTCTTGTCCTTTTGGAACGTAACCTTTCATGGGCACTATATTTTCTTTAAAAAACAAATTATTCATACCATATAGCAGAATTTATGCAACAAGAAGATCCCTCTTGTGAAATTGGTGATTTCTGGTACCAAAACCTTCAATTCTAAAATTATACTCTAAAGGAAAACCCTTCATAATTAGAGATGCAGATGTATAGAAAGAGTCCAGTTCAGTCCTCAAATACATCTGTGTAACTCTCACTGAAGTCAATAACCAAATCTGGAGAGTTTGCTGTTAACATTAAGGAGACCAGGATTTGGCACACACAGAATTATATGTGAATTTCTGATGGCAGAATATGATCCAAACATTGCAACAACTACAATGCAAGATAACAGGTAAATAAGAATTCTATATTGGACATACATCTTTCATCAGTCTTTTAAATTATTAAGTTATGATGTTTCTAAATACAGAGAGAAAATAGTGGGGTGTAAGGTGATTGTATCTGAGTTCAGATCATATTCCAACTACAGTACAGACCCATTTACGTGCGAATCTGCTTAACACACGGTAGCGCCATGCCTCCCAGTGCTACCTATTTAACAGCGAGACTTGTTAATGAGCGGTACAGGAACTTGCTATGAAGCGCTACAGATTTGCTTACTAACTCACTGACATAGAAATCGACAGGAAGTGCGGAGCAGAAACATGTTGTATGTCTTTACTGCCGACCGGGGTGGGGGGGGGGGGGGAGCAATGTGAAAGCTCTGCCGCGGCAGCACTTTAAGGATGGTCCTTTGCCGCGACAGCGCTGGGCCGACGACGGGGGGAGGGGGCCGCAGCAACGTTAAAGCGCTGCCACAGCAAAAGACCCTGCAGCGCTTTAAGGTCCCTGTCCCATTTTCCCCCCCTCGGCCGCCGATGGAGGGGAGGGGGGGCAAAGGGAGTAGCTGCCCCGGGGCCAGCGATTTAAAAGGACCTGTGGCTCCGGACGCCGCTACCGCAGCAGCGGTGTCCGGAGCTCTGGGCCCTTTAAATCGCCACAGGAACCCCAGGCGGCGCAGACCAGGCGGCCTGGAAGGGCTGGCTGGGGGATGCCGACTCCTAGCCCCGCCCCTTCCAGGGTCCAGAGCCACTCCCGACCCGTACCGGTAAGTGTCCTGAGTTACTTTCACCTCTGTGTAGTAATAATAATGTTTTTATTAGATTACACATTTGAAGTTATATTGTTGCAAAGTGCCATTAACAGATAGGCCTGCAGTATTAGAGATGCTGTGAATATGTATGTAATCCTAGATAATTATACATGTATATATAGATATCTTAAGATATTACAGCATGGCCCTCTTTACCCGTGGTCAGTTAACAAGCGGCTGTGACGGCTTGACTCCTGACATCCGTGCGTAAACGGGTCTGTACTGTAAAACCAAAGAAATTAAACGCAAAAACCTATATGATTTTAATTAAACTGGTGTAAATTGGGTGCGGGTCTACTGATTTTAAGGTAGTACTCCAGAGTTACAGTGGAGTACCTGAGGTCAGAATGTCATCTTTTGCCTCTTCTCTTCTTCTTACTATGACATTTTTATGCTGCGCACCACAGCTGGACCAGCTTATGACTTCCTTTGTATCACACGATACCCTCTCTTTCTTTGAGTCCTCTTTTACTTAGCTTTCTTTGCTACTCTCCTTCTGAATGTTGTCAAGGACTATCCATGAGCTGGATTATTCTATTGTTATTATATTGGTCTGAATCAGGCTTCTTATATTTCATAAAGTCTACCACGGGATCTTTTGGCAGGCAAACTAGCAAGTAGAAATCAAAACCATTTGTGATGAATCAAGTGTTAGCCCTTTGTACATTGATTTGTACTCTTTTCTATCATTTTGTTGTTGCTGATTATGACATTAATTTTTCCACTCTAATACTTAGAAGGGGTGTGCCAGACCACTCTTACAGTTTTAGTGCTAAAATTTAAATCATGTTTTGTTTTGTTTTAAGGGAGCTGGGATTGGACTTTCCACCCATTCCTTAGGACATTAGAAATTGTTTCTCCTGTATTCCCTCACACTGTGCATATAGTGGATTTGCTTGTGCTCAAACGTTAGGCTTGTTCCTCTTCTCAATCACATCTGATTTACGCTAGTGTAATTCCATTGACTTCAATGGAGTCACTCTCAATTTACCTGGGTGTAAATAAGAGAACAGGCCCCATATCTTCAGGCTGTTCTAGGGTTTTGACAGCTCTTTCGCTGCTCCATGCTTCTATTGCAGCAGTTAATGTAAGAAAGAAGAAGCTGTTAAAAATCATTTGTCTAGTTTAGCCAGTAAGTGTGAATCTATTATATTTATAGTGGCCAAGGAGACATGACACCACCATTTCCACATTAATGCTTTCTCTCTCTGTCTTCGTACTACCACACACTCTGGCACAGCAAGGTTTAGATTTTGTAGATGGGGGCTTGAATGATGAAGGATGGAAGTTGTAAAACGTTATGGTTTATATTATAGGAAATATAAATAATAGTAATAAAGAAAACAGAGTCAGGGAAGGCTCTATACTATAGCTGTGTATGAGATTTTCAGTCTTAATAGTTCTAAGTTCACTTATGTTGTCTCAGGGTATTTCTACACTAGGAGGGTATTTCGATTGTACTTAAATCAAATATGTGGAATCGATATTACAAAGTTGAACGTGTGTATCCACACTAAGGACAGTAATTCGACTTTGTGAGTCCACACTAACGGGGCAAGCATCGACATTGGAAGCGGTGCACTGTGGGCACCTATCCCACAGTTCCCGCAGTCCCCGCTGCCCATTGGAATTCTGGGTCGAGCCTCCAGTGCCTGTTGGGGGAAAAAATGTGTCGAGTGTGGTTTTGGGTAACTGTCATCATCCAACCGTCACTCCCGCCCTCCCTCCCTGAAAGCGCCGGCGGGCAATCAGTTCGCGCACTTTTCTGGTGAGTGACAGCGCGGACGCCACAACACTGCGAGCATGGAGCCCGCTGCGACCATCGCTGCAGTTATGGCCGTTGTCAACACCTCACAGCTTATCATCCACCTTTTGCAGAGGCAGATGCTGAGAAATCGGGAGAGGAGGCTACGGCAGCGCGGTGTGGACATGAAGTCTGAGAGTGGCACAGACCTCTCGCAAAGCACGGGACCCCGCGCAGTGAACATCATGGTCACAATGGGTCATGTTGATGCTGTGGAACGGCGATTCTGGGACCGGGAAACAAGCACGGACTGGTGGGACCGCATAGTGCTGCAGGTCTGGGATGAATCACAGTGGCTGCGAAACTTTCGTATGTGGAAGGGAACTTTCCTTGAACTTTGTGAGTTGCTGTCCCCTGCCCTGAAGCGCAAGGACACCCGGATGCGAGCAGCCCTGACTGTCCAGAAGCGAGTGGCCATAGCCCTCTGGAAGCTTGCAACGCCAGACAGCTACCGGTCAGTCGCGAATCACTTTGGCGTCGGGAAATCTACCATGGGGGTTGCTGTGATGCAAGTAGCCAACGCAATCATTGAGCTACTGCTGTCAAAGGTAGTGACCCTTGGAAACGTCCAGGTCATCATAGATGGCTTCGCCGTGATGGGATTCCCAAACTGCGGTGGGGCTATAGATGAAACTCAAATCCCTATCCTGGGACCGGACCACCACGCCAGCCAGTACATTAACCGAAAGGGCTACTTTTCAATGGTGCTGCAAGCACTGGTGGACCATAGGGGACGTTTTAACAACATCAACGTAGGATGGCCGGGCAAGGTTCATGACGCTCGTGTTTTCAGGAACTCTGGTCTGTTTAGACGGCTGCAGGAAGGTATTTACTTCCACAAAAAAACTGTTGGGGATGTGGAGATGCCTATAGTGATCCTCGGGGACCCAGCCTATCCACTAATACCCTGGCTCATGAAGCTCTATAAAGGCGCCCTGGACAGTGCAAATGAACTTTTCAACTACCGGCTGAGCAAGTGCAGAATGGTGATGGAGTGTGCTTTTGGACGTCTCAAGGGGAGATGTGGAATCTTACTGACTCGCTCTGATCTCAGCGAAACCAATATCCCCATTGTTATTGCAGCTTGCTGTGTGCTCCACAATCTGTGTGAGAGCAAGGGGGAGACCTTTATGGCGGGATGGGAGGTTGAGGAGAATAGCCTGGTTGCTGATTACGCCAGCCAGCCAGCCGTGTGATTAGAAGAGCCCAGTGGGACGCGCTGTGCATCCGGGAGGCTTTGAAAGTTAGGTTCCTCAGTGAGCAGGGTAACCTGTGACTATTAAGTTTGTTTAAAGAGAAGCTGAAGCTGCCCCCATTTCTTTACCCACTACTTACTGTTGACTATCCTCTCCAGCTACATACCCCGTTCACCCCGTCCCCCCCTTCCAACACACGTTTAAAAATAAAAGACATGGAACTTTGTTAATGAACACCGTTTTCTTTATTACGCATTTCGCGGTAAAGTGTTGAAAGTGGGACGCAGACTGTGGTGGGGAGCGGGCGTACTGATGGAAAGAAAGCTTCTAAACTCGAGGAATGACAGGCTTCTGCTAATAGAGTGGTCCGCAGTGGTGGACTGGTTGTTTCAACGGAGCCTGCCACCCCTCCTTTTCGGGACTCTGTGTGTGGGGGCTATGTGACTTTGTGGCGGGGGAGGATGGTTACAGATCCCCTGCTGCGTGACTCTGTGATCCAGGACAAGGACCACTGCATAAGATCTCTATCCGCCCCCGCCCTCCCCCCAGAACATGAAAACCACCTCCCAGACTGACCAGGGTGCCTAGTGACTGCAATGTGTGTGTGACCTTCTGCTGAACCTGCCCCCGTGTCTGTACCCTGGTAAAGGTGACTGTCCTCTCCAATTACCAACCCCCCTACTCCCCTTCAAACACAGTCTCCCCTAAAAGAACATGATGGATACAGTAATTAACAGAAACGTATCTTTTATTAACAACTACACAGTTAGGGGATGAAACTGGGACGGGGGCTTGGGTGAAGCGGGAAGGAAAGGACTTATCAAATTTTTGGGAATGAGCGCCTTCTGGTACTTGAGCAGTCTGCAGGGGTGGAGTGACAGTTTTCAAGGCACCTGCCGCCCCTCCTTCTTTGGACTTTGGGTGAGGGGGGTATGGGACTTTGTGGCAGGGGATGGCGGTTAGAGATAGACTGCAGCAGGGCTCTGTCCTCCTGCCTCCAGTCCTGCAGAACATCCACAAGGCGCCGGAGCGTGTCTGTTTGCTCCCTCATTAGTCCAAGCAGTGTTTGAGTCGCCTGCTGGTCTTCCTGCTGCCACCTCTCCTCCTGTTTGCTGTGTGCTCGCTGGTATTGAGACATGTTCTCCCTCCACTGGGTCTGCTGTGCCGACTCGGCTCGGGAGCAGCCCATAAGTTCTGAGAACATGTCGTCCCATGTCCTTTTCTTTCTCCGCCTAATCTGCGCCAGCCTCTGCGAG
The DNA here is from genome assembly GCF_013100865.1 of Trachemys scripta elegans. Taxonomy (NCBI): domain Eukaryota; kingdom Metazoa; phylum Chordata; order Testudines; family Emydidae; genus Trachemys; species Trachemys scripta. The sequence goes on along the minus strand of NC_048304.1, from coordinate 104,866,189 downwards.
AGGGATGGCATGGTAGGTCAGGAGACATTCGCAGCTGTGGGATGGGAAAAAGGGAGTGAATTCCTCACAAAGATAATTTATTGTGAACAATGAACATAGTCTTTCTCTGTGAACAAGACCATGCACAGCACCTATCACATGCGCATTCAGGACAAGATCGAATTTTCGGCCTTCGCATTCAGTGCCTTGGGTCTTGCAGTGGAGATCAGACAACCGGGGCAGGACAGCGGAATTCGGGTAGCAGGCTGACATGGTAAGCCATAGACTTTTGGCTGCTTAAAACTTAAATTATAGCTGTGCCCTGCTTTCACGTTTAAAGCAATGCTCCTATCGCTGGCCAGTTCCTGCTGCCGGCAATCCGGCAAGCATGAACTCTGCCCCTTTCCCACCCCCTCGCGGCTGTCCCCGGGAAAGATCCCTGTATGCTGCCCCTCTCCCGCCTCCACCGCGTGGCTGCAAACCACCGGTGAGAGTTCTGTAAAGGAACAGGCAAGCAGTCCCAATAGTAACATTCCCCTAATTCTAAGCAGGTCACCAATACCGACATCACTCTGCTGAGAATTTCGGAGACCGAGAAAGAACGCATGCTGCGTGAAAGCCAGCAAAAACCAGGCCCGTATGCCGCCGTGCTCTGCAAGGCAATGATCCCAGAGTACTTGATGATAGCCTGGTGAGGAAAAGTTTCCTACTACGGAGGATACAATAAGGCCGCTCTCCCCAGGAACCTCATGCAAAGGCTTTCCAATTACCTCCAGGAGAGCTTCGTGGAGATGTCCCATGAGGATTTCTGCTCTATCCCCGTACATATAGACCTTCTTTTCCAGTAGCTGCACTGGCAAGGACTAAAAAGTAGAGCGCCTAGGGCAAACTAATCATGATAAACCGACATTGTTAGATTCTTTTGCAGTAGTTGCACTGCCAAGGACTAAAACGATAAGCGCCTAGGGCAAACAAATCATGAAAAACCCATTGATAATATTCCTGTTCTGTTTAAAATAAATGTTTACATGTTTAAAACACTTACCGACTGATCCTTCCCCTGATTCAGGGTCAGGATTAACGCCTGGGGACGGTTGGTAGGGGATCTCTGTGAGGGTGATGAAGAGATCCTGGCTGTCTGGGAAATCAGCGTCATAAGCGCTGTCGACTGCCTCGTCCTCCTCCTCACCTTCCTCATCTTCCCCGTCCGCTAACATCTCAGAGGAAGCGGCCGTTGACAATATCCCATCCTCAGAGTCCACGGTCAGTGGTGGGGTAGTGGTGGCGGCCGCACCTAGAATGGAATGCAGTGCCTCGTAGAAACGGCATGTCTGGGGCTGGGATCCGGAGCGTCCGTTTGACTCTTTGGTATTCTGGTACGCTTGTCTCAGCTCCTTGATTTTCACGCGGCACTGAGTTGCATCCCGGCTGTATCCTCTCTCCGTCATGGCTTTTGAGATCTTCTCGTAGATTTTTGCATTCCATCTTTTCGATCGCAGCTCCGAAAGCACGGTCTCATCGCCCCACACAGCGATCAGATCCAAGACTTCCCAATCGGTCCATGCTGGGGCCCTCTTTCTATTCTGAGATTGCATGGTCACCTCTGCTGGAGAACTCTGCATCGTTGTCAGTGCTGCTGAGCTCGCCATGATGTCCAAACAGGAAATGAGATTCAAACTGCCCAGACAGGAAAAGGAATTCAAATTTTCCCGGGGCTTTTCCTGTGTGGCTGGTCAGAGCATCCGAGCTCGGACTGCTGTCCAGAGCATCAACAGAGTGGTGCACTGTGGGATAGCTCCCGGAGCTATTAGCGTCGATTTCCATCCACACCTACCCTAATTCGACATGGCCATGTCGAATTTAGCGCTACTCCCCTCGTTGGGGAGGAGTACAGAAATCGAATTTAAGAGACCTCTATGTCGAACTAAATAGCTTCGTTGTGTGGACGGGTGCAGGGTTAATTCGATTTAACGCTGCTAAATTCGACATAACCTTCTAGTGTAGACCAGGCCTCAGTATCTTTCTGAAATATTTGTAATACTTGTTTAGAGCTATCCTTTATAGGGGAGCAATTAGAGTTCACTTATCCATTAGTGCTGTACTATTGGTAACACATTACACATCAGACACAGTATGTCATGAAAACAAGACAACGAGCAAGGAAATAAATTGATATATCGGAGAGAGTTCAGAGAAGAGCTACGAGAATGATTAAAGGATTAGAAAACATGCTGCACACTAACAGACTCAAAGAGCGCATTCTAATTAGTTTAACAAAGAGAAGGTTAACGGATGACTTGATTACAATCTAAAATAATCTATATGGGGAACAAATATTTAATAATGTACTCTTCAGTCTAGAAGAAAAAGGTATAACATAATCCAATGGCTGGACATTGAAGCTAGACAAATTCAGACCGGAAATAAGGTGTAAATTTTTGACAGTGAGGGTAATTAATCACTGGAACAATTTACCAAGGGTTATGATAGATTCTCTATCACTGACAATATTTAAATCAAGACTGGATATTTTTCTCAAGAATATGCTCTAGGAATTCAGAAGTTCTATGGCCTGTGTTGTACAGGAGGGCAGGCTAGAAGATTCTGGCTTTGGAATCCATGAATCGATGAAATCAGGAAAATTATATTTTTAAGTAGAGCTGTCAAGCGATTAAAAAAATTCATCACGATTAATTGTGGGATTAAAAATATTAATCGTGATTAATCCCGCTGTTAATAATAGAATAGAATTTATTTAAATATTTTTGGATGTTTTCTACATTTTCAAATATATTGATTTCAATTACAACACAAAGTTACAATACAAAGTGTACAGGGCTTACTTTATATTTATTTTTATTACAAAGATTTGTACTGTAAAAAACAAAAGAAATAGTATTTTTCAATTCACCTCATACAAGTACTATTGTGCAATCTCTTTATCATGAAAGTTGAACTTACAAATGTAGACTTATGTACAAACAAATAACTGCATTCAAAAATAAAACAATGTAAAACTTTAGAGCCTATAAGTCCTTCAGTACTACTACTTGTTCAGCCAATCGCTTAGACAAAGCAGTTTGGTTACAATTTGCAGGTGATAATGCTGCCCACTTCTTGTTTACAATGTCACCTGAGAGTGAGAACAGGCGTTCGCATGGCACTGTTGTAGCTGGCGTTGCAAGATATTTACGTGCCAGATGCGCTAAAGATTCATGTCCCTTCATGCTTCAACCACCATTCCAGAGGACATGCGTCCATGCTGATGACAGATTCTGCTCGATACCAATCCAAATCAGTGCGGAATGATCCATGTTCATTTTCATCAACTGAGTCAGATGCCACAAGCGGAAGGTTGATTTTCTTTTTTGGTGGTTCAGGTTCTCTAGTTTCCACATCAGAGTGTTGCTCTTTTAAGACTTCTGAAAGCATGCTCTACACCTCATCCTTCTCAGATTTTGGATGGCACTTTAGATTCTTAAACCTTGGGTCAAGTGCTGTAGCTATTTTTAGAAATCTCACATTGGTACCTTCTTTGTGTTTTCAAATCTGCTCTGAAAGTGTTCTTAAAAAGAACATGTGCTGGGTCATCATCCGAGACTGCTATAACATGAAATATATGGCAGAATTATGCTCTTGTTCCTTGAAGTTGTGTTGGTGAGAGTGGTGCTTTGAGAAATTCTGTCTGCACAAGGCAAATGCAGTCAAGATGACTGAAACAGCACAGCTTATGCCTGCTGCAGAACAGTGCAATATGGGCTCCTTTCTCCAGGCTCACAAGTGAGGTTGACCTCACTAATTTACGGTCCTTGGGGGTTCATTAAGTGCACTAGCCACATCTCCTTTTGTGCTCAGGAGGAGCTATCAGAAGCACAGTCCCTTTGTCATATATGAATGTACTGTGGGAAAAGACTCCCTATGTCATCTACTTCTAATACACCCACAAAAGACTGTCAAGAATCTATCTCTAGACTCAACATAAATGTAAAGAACTCTCTAGCTTATTGAACTCATTCACTCTGGCTGGACAATGCCATAGAATTCAATAAGGGCCAGATCTTATGCCCACTGAAGTCAATAGAAAGACTACCATTGACTTAATTGGGCTTTGGATCAAGCCCTAATATTCTCCACCTCTACAGCAATCAGTGGGCCTTGTGTAAAACCTAATAGAGATATCTTAAGGCCTGTTTATTCTTTATCCCCCCGCACCCCCCAGCATCCTAGTTATGGATACGGAGGCTTCTTTCTAAACTTTACATTGTGCTCAATTATGATTTCATTATGCCGACAAATGTCTACTCTGAGAAACATGGAGATCACGAAAGTCAATTCACACAATCTAAATAATAATACAATGCAAGTCTCTGCAGGATAAAAGCTAATATATTAATTTAATACGAATAATAATTTCATTTTCATTAATAAACTCACTGTGCCTCCCCTGCCATAGACATGTATTTAAACAATGTTATTCCTGAGTATTCAATTAAAATATATCCTTTCCAGAAAACATGTAACCAAACATAGAGCAGTATTTCCTCGCATGCTTCACAATGACCCAACATTTCTCTAACCTCTCTCCCCATGTCCCCATTTATTTTGTAATCTCTGAGATGACCACATTAGCAAGTAATGTTTTGTTCCACAAAAGGAAGGAGAGGCCAACAAAATGACATTTGTGTAGGAAATGCATTTTCTGTGAAGTTAAAACTAAACTATATAAAATGAGCAAACAAGTTACAATATTGTTTTTATGGTGAAGCTATTCACGATACAATTTTAAATTACATTTTGAGCTTAAACAGAAGCAGTTTGCACCACCTACTGGTATATATTGCTTACACTCAACCTTGAAAAATCTGTCCATGAAAAACCTTCTAAGAAACTAGTTACATTTGCCAGATCTTAAATAATCCTTACGATCTCAATTTCTTTCAGAAACCATTTCCTAAAACAAGCTATTTGGAAGCCAGATTTATTCATCTAACAAAATTAGTACATTGTACAGCTTGCTTCTGAAATACAGGAATGATTAAAACAATAATGCCAGCCAATGAGATACAAATGTAGGTTTTCAAAGGCACTCACTCTTGGCGAAACTCTGCTCCCATTTAAATCTGATTTCTATGGGAGTGTGTTAGGCCAATGCTGAGCACCACTTGTATATTAAAAGGAATACAGGAATCAATATATATTATCAATTGTTAAAGTAAAAGATTCAACTAGGCAACTAAAATTACAAGAATCCTAAGCAAACAAGATAATAAGTTTAACATGTTCCACAGTAGTTAAAAAAGAGAAATCACCCATTGAAAATATGATAGTTTTACATTAATAATCATCACCATCATTAACATGGCTTAATTCCAGCCAGGTAATGGAAACACAAAATATTCATTTAGGTTCTTTTCCATTACAAAATAAAAACATAAATTAAAATAAATTTCCTACACGTCAAAGCCAAAAAAAAGCAAAAAATACATTTGCCCATCTGTAGTGAGAATACTGAAGGCAAGATTGTGACTGGCCTGCACAGGTCCACAAAGAGTGGATGGGTGAAAGGAACCTTCTCCCTGCTGCTTACAGCCTTGACAGATGATGTGTGTTACAATTTCAGTCTTTGCACTCATGCAAGGACAAGAAACGTCTACCAGCAGCAGCACTAGACCGTCAAAGATGAAGGGAGCAGAAGGGTGTATCATGGGCATGCCCATTCAGTAAGACCTGCTAAGGGAGCTGAACCAGAGTTGGGAGGAAAACACATGGCTCTCTGTTAAAGGTTAATGCAGATCCTGCTGTGTACTCTCCCACCAGCAATCTGGCAGATGCAGTAAGAATGCTTCTGCCTATCTAGATAACTTATATTGTCTCTATCTTGCCAGTATCTGAGCACCTCCCAAACATTAATGAATTTAATGGTATGTCTACACAACATTTGGAGTAAGCCTCCCATCTGGGAGTTAACAGATTCAGGTTAGTGGGCTGGCACTAGCGCTCTGAAAATAGCTATACACACATCACTTTGAAGTTGCAGCCTGGGCTACATTCTGATTCTGCCGCAGAATGTCTGATAGTTAATTATCTTTAATGAAGTCTATGGCAGAGTCAGGAATTGATCCTAGTCTGGTACCCTAGCCACAAAACTAACCTTCCTTCCTCCATATTTTCCATTTGGTGCTGAGCTCCTCTGAACCACTTCTTCCCCCTACCCACCCACCATGAGTGAAGGTTTGCATACATATAGCCCATAATGTGTTAAAGGGTTCCCATAACATGAAATCCACAATATCTTCTTGACCTAATTAAATTGCTCTAGATGAGCTGAAGAACGGAGTGATCAGTGAGGTGATAAAATTTGCAAATATAAAATCATTTCGATTAATCAAGGCTAGAGATGATTCTACAGAAACTGTAGCGAGACCTAATAAAACCGGGTGAATGGGGAACATTGGGATTTGCCCTCTGAACTATGTAAATAGAAACTGCGCCTATCATATAAGATCTATATGCAAGATTCATCCTGGAATTAATTTTTATGGCAAATATTCTATATGCATTCAAGATGGGATTTACAGTGGAAGAGCTGATAGAACCTCACAAATAGTGGAGCAACTGTCATTAACATTAGATATTATAAACAGTCTCTAAAGCTAACAATAAATAAATGCTTTGTTTAAAATTCTAGTTTTTATAAATAATTAGAATTTCCACTATCTTTATTTTAAATGAAAAACACTAGTTCCCCTAGCAATTAGATAAAGAGATATCAAGATAGGTATTAGATATTTCTTTCTTTCACTGATACTTCAGAAGTCTATTAAATCCTCCCCAGTAAATCCTTGGGGAACTGTACTAGTGAACAAATGTAGCAAACTTGTCATTAGTTGGCTCTGTCTGCTGAAAACAGCCCCGTGAGAACATAGGGCACAAATCAGGTTACAAAGAAAGAGCTGTGAATGAGAAATTCAAGGTAACAAATGGTGAAATTGTCAGATGACAGTGGGATATAATCTGCAGCATCTCTCTCTCTGGAAAGAATCAGTAAACAGTGGGATCACTTCATCTTGTTGGCCCTCACTCACTCTGAGGTGGACATGGCAGCGATTTTCTTTTGTTTAGCAACACTTCACAACAATTTTTGTGAAGGGAAGTGAAGAATAACAGTCAACTGAATACTAGGGCTGCTTTGCCCATTTTACAGATAGAGAAAGGAGGATAGAGAGGTGAAGTATTTCCTAAAGGTCACATACTGAGTTTTGGCACAACTGTAGGTAGAACCCAGAAGTCCTGACTAATCTAGAGATTAGACAACACTTGTCCTTATCTTCTTATAAACTGATCAGAGAATGACATTTGCATTTTAGATGATGCTGGCTTGTTTTATAAAATGTGGACAGGTTAGTCTAACTTTAAAGGGAATTAAATGCCATGGTGGCAAATGCAGCAAGAAATAACCGACACTAAATATGAATAGTTCGGAGCATCGCAAGCCATTTGTTGCAGGCAAGAACAAATGTCCAGATCCTCAAAGGTATTTAGACAGCTTACTACCATTTATTTTAATGAGAGTTGCATGCCTAAATACCTTTGAGATTCTGGGCCAAAGCTCCTGGTGCTTTCATATTCTACATCTCATCTTACTAATTAGCTAACAAAAGAACACACATGGATAGTGAGATATGTGAATAACAACTGCATTAACTAAAGAGAAAATGTAAATAAAAGTGCAAAAATCTGTCATTTGTAGGTAACTACCTAAGCTCATCCAGGTGTCAAAAAAGCTGTCACTCAATTTTAAATTATACTACCAAACATACCTCCAGGCTTTAGTCTTCAACACAAGTTAAACTGACTAGTCAGGAGTACTGTAAGCATCTGCTAAAGAATGTCTGGTAATTACAGATCAAAGCAATAATTTGGATGCCATTAGTCTTAATATTAAGGAAGCTCATGGAGATAGCTTACTCTAAGAACATAAGAATAGCTATATTGGGTTGGACCAATAGACCATCTAGCCCAGGGGTGGGCAAACTATGGCCCGTGGGCCACATCTGGCCCGCCAGCTGTTTTAATCTGGTCCTCGAGCTCTCGCTGGAGAGTGGGGGCTGAGGCTTGCTCCGCTCCGATACTCCAGCTGGGAAGCAGGGTCGAGGGCTGCTCCATGCAGCTCTGGGAAGCAGCGGCATTTCCTCCCTCCGGCTCCTACGCATAGGGACAGCCAAGGATTCCGCTCCGCACATTGCCCCCGCCCCAAATGCCGTCCCCGCAGCTCCCACTGGCCAGGAACCGTAGCCAATGGGAGCTGCAGAGATGATGCCTGTGGACAGGCAGTATGCAGAACTGCCTGGCTGCACCTCCACATATGAGCTAGAGAAGGGACATGCCGCTGTTTACGGGAGCCGCATGAGGTAAGTGCCGCCTGGAGCCTGCACCCCTGAGCCTCTTCCCGTGCCCCAACCCCCTGCCCCAGCCCTGTTCCCCCTCCCACCCTCCAAACCCCTCAATCCCAGCCCGGCGCACTCTCCTCCACCCAAACCCCTCATCCCGAGCCCCACCCCAGAGCCTGCGCCCCCAGCTGGAGCCCTCCCACACATCAACCCCAATTTTGTGAGCATTCATGACCCGCCATACAATTTTTATTCCCAGATGCGGCCCTCGGGCCAAAAAGTTTGCCCATCCCTGATCTAGCCCAATATCCTGTCTCCTAGCAGTAGCTGGTGTCAGATATTTCAGAGGGAATGAACTGAACAGGGCAATTATCAAATGATCTATCCTCTGTTGTCCAGTCCCTGCTGCTGGCCGCCACAGGTTTAGGATGATTCAGAGCATGGGGTTGTATCTCTAACCATTCTAACTAGTAGCCACTGGTGGACCTACCCTCCATTAACTTATCTAATTCTTTTTTGCATCTGAAGAAGTGAGGTTCTTACCCACGAAAGCTTATGCTCCCAGTACTTCTGTTAGTCTCAAAGGTGCCACAGGACCCTTTGTTGCATTTTACAGATTCAGACTAACACGGCTACCCCTCTGATTTTTGAACCCAGTTATACTTTTGGCCTTCACATCAACCCGATCAACGAGTTCAAGAAGTACTTCTCTTTGTTTGTTTTAAACCTGCTGCCTATTAATTTTATTGGGTGACACTTGGTTCTTGTGATATGTGAAGGGGTAAATAACACTTCCCTCTTCACTTTCTCCATACCATTCATGATTTTATAGCCGTCATATCCCCCCTTAGTCATCTCTTTTCTAAACTGAACAGTCCCAGTCTTTTTAAACTCACCTCATACAGAAGCTGTTCCATACCCCAATCATTTGTCTTGCCCTTCTCTGTACTTTCCCCAGTTCTAATAGAGCTCTGTCTAGATGGGACAGAACGCCACACAGGACTCAGTGTGGACACGCCATGGATTTCTGGCGTTATGCTATTTTCTTACTATCCCTTTCCTAATGACCCCTAACACTCGCTTAGCTTTTTGGATGGCTGATGCACGCTTTGCCCGGGCGCCAGTTCCACGCACCCCAACCTGCCACGGATTCATTGCTGTTAATTTTATGAGGGTCACAGGCACGGCCATGAAACAAGCAGAGTGGAGCCTTAGCAGAAGCCCCCGTGCGCGGCGCGCGGACACGCCCGGCCAGAGACGCACGTGCCCAAACACGTTGGCGAGCCGCGAGCGTACACAAGGGCTGCGGCAGCGGCTGTAACCAGCCGCTCTCGGCAAGTCCCGCGAGAAGGATCCTTCTCCGCGAGATTTCCCTTCCCCCTTCCCCTCCGCTTCTTGGGCTGCTAGTAGCAGCCGCGGCCTCACGCTCCTTCCGGTTCTGCGGCAGCCTGCCCCCGCCGGGGCCGGGCCGGCTGCGAGGACAGAGCCAATGGAGGGCACGGGGGGCCCCCCGCCCCGGGGAGCCTGTGCTGAAGCGGGCCCCGCCGCGGGAAGCGACTTAGGGGCGCCCGTCCCGCTGAAGGGAGACCCAGAAGAGCTGAAGCAGGTGAGCGGCAGCCTCCCCCGGGGCTCCGAGCCCGCAGCCAGGCGGGGAGTTCGCGGTTCGGTGCGGCCTGCTCCGCTTGTGGGCTCCGCTCCCGCACCCCCCTCAGACCATGTTCTAGAGCCGGGGTGCCCGCTCCTCTCCCCCGTCTACACACACGCCGCGGTGTCTGCCCTGCGGACTCACACCTGTGTCCATAGCCGGGGTATCGCCCACTTTACCCCCCTGCGGTGCGTGGGAGGGGGTGTCCGCCAGCCGGGGGCATGGCCAACCGCACCGTCTGCCAGCATGCGGCCCGGTTGGCACCTGTCGGATTCCCAGGTGTCACTCAAGCACACTGACATGGTGGCCGTTTCCCATTGTCTCGGTGCCTGTCAGCCTTCAACTCCCCATACCTCCAGTTATAAAGAGTGCGCTGTGAAGTGACTGTTTCACTCCGCCCCTGGGTTTTCTTTTGACACGTGGAATGGGCTGCCACTTAGGGATAGTGTACACTAAAAGCCGTGCAGCTGCACTGATGCAACTGTGCCACTCTAGCGCATGTGGTGAAGACACTGTATGCTGACAGGAGAGAGCTGGCTTATTCACACTCCTGTGGGACATAAGTTATACCAACCTAAGTGGTAGTGTGTACAAACCCTAAGTGCAAAGTAGGGAAGAGGAGCATGGTCTGAGCACAGCCCTGCTGGCCTATGCCAGGCACTCTCATATTCATTCTAGACACAGACCCTCTCTGACTTTGGGAAACAGACTTTCCCTGTCTTGAAGAGGCGAAACAAATATTGGCCTACTCCAGAGGAGTTGCTAGGACTTTATTTCTCTAGGATGAGGGAGTGCTTGTAAAGTACTTTGATAAAAAGTGCTAAATTTAGATAAAATAGACATCTGTTTATCTTGTCAACATTGCACCTTGCAATGATCAGTACTGAGTTCAATTTCTTTCATTGGATTCTGCTCCATAGAGGTGACCTGATTTCAGGGTAAACATGTAAAGGCACCTTTTTAAACATTGGCAATTATTAATAAGTGTCCTATATGCAATTAGAGGTTCATTAGCCATCCTCTTTCAGCGTAACTCATAACACCACACATCTAGCTTCAGTTTCTCTTCTGTCACAGTAGGAATGGCTTCTAGAGAATACCCCTTAAATACAATTCAGTCAGTTTAATAGGTGGGGTGCATTGCTGCTGACACTGCAGTTTGACATCTGTTCCACCTTGTATTTAGCTGTGACACTCTGAGTGCCTTTTCCAGACCTGTAGAAGAACTCTGTATAGCTTGAAAGCTTGTCTCTTTCACCAACAGACATTGAGCCAATAAAAGATATTACCTCACCCTCCTTGTGTCCTTGGACAGCTAAAACTGCACTGCAAACATGTAGTAAACTGACATACCCTATGAGGATAATGATGAACTGCTACCACAATGCAAACTTCCTAGTACGCCAAATTACTCTGTGTAGGGATGTTTTTCAATAAAGAAACCAGCATAGCCTTAAATTCTCTCTTCAAACCATTTCCCCTTCTTGCCTGCCTTCATTCTCATTGCTCTGCCTTCCCCTCTTCCTCCCCTGCAAAAAAAAAATCCTACTCTCCTTAATATTTCTTTGGTATTTTAATGCAACAGCCAAAACTAGGGTTTGGGGCATAGCTAGTGAATCTTTGTTGTGTTTAGCTGTACTGTAACTATGCTTGTGTGCCCCATTGGGCTGCAAAGCCAAGCCCTCTGAAAATAGTCATTAGAAATGAAATATAAGGGTCCCTCTGGTCTCACTAAACTCAGGGTTGCTAACCTTTCTTATAAAAAAGAATATTACAAATACGTGGCTCTACAAGATAATCAGTTTTTATTATTTATTTGCTCTGCACTGACAGAGTATTTGGTTCTGTACAAGACCAATAAAAATTGTTATTGTTAGGATTTCAGTTTCTAGTATAGCTTAATTGGTACAGATCCCTAGTGTAGATCTGATCTGAGGAACTTCGCTTCAGTTTCAAATTAAAGTAAACTGTACCGGTATAAATGGTCTAGAGTAGGGGTTTGCATGGTGCAGCTACACAAGTGTCAGAAATCCCAGTGTAGACAAGATGAAGCTGCCCTGAGGCAATCATCTAAAAGAATTTTCATGTTTGTTGTCACATAAGCGATTACTGGTTACTGTTGCATATTCAGACTTTACACCTATTGTATGCAGCATTGGCAAACTAGAAGCTCTAGTAAAGAGACATACAGGAACAGGCCCCAGTTCAGGTCTTTGTGGGGGGTCTGCCTGGGCTTAAGGGTCTGTTCACTCAGATTCATTTGCAGAATCAGGACCTTTCCTACACACAGCATGCACATTACTGCTATATAACAGTAACTTTGGGGTAGAGAATGAGCAACTGGCACATTGCAAAACAGCTGAACACCAGAATGAGGGCTTGTTTCAGTTTTCTAAGTGGTAATACTTAAAATGCATTTATGTTGCTGCTTGTTTTTTCTTATTCTGACGTTCAGATGTTATGCGATATGCTGATATAGGTTGGTTACTACTAATCTTACGGGAATGATACATATTCTGCATATAGGTATAAAACACCTTGGGAGGCTTAAAATGAAAGATGCTAATAAGCAGAGCACATAGCAGCACATGTACTTAAGGTTGTCTGACTTGTAATACATTGTCTTCAATTGTGTTAGTAATAGTATATTTACACTAGGACTGAGGTACAGTAGTTAGAAATGTAATTATAAACCCTTATTTATGTCAGCACATAATGCCTTTCACTATTATACTTAATCTGTAATGAGACCAGTGTTCTGCAGTGTGTTTTCTTAATTTAAATCATACAAAGATTTATAAAGCATTTGTTTCATTTTACACTCTGTGGTAAGTTCTACTGACTTCAGTAGCATTTCTCCCAGTACATAAAGTTAACCATATGCTTAAGAATACTACTGAAGTCAGTGGAACTCATCACAATGTGTGAAGTTAAATGTGTAAATCTTTACAGGATTAGGCCTTAATTAAGTTGGGCAGAAAATGGCCTGTCATTAATTGTATTTCTAGTATAGTCAGTTAATGGAATTGAACTGACATCAAGTAAAGTCTAATAACTTTTTAAGAAACTAATTTATAAATGAAGGACTCTAATTTCTGTTCTGCAAACTAGGGATCAGTGTTATTTCTTGGAGGTAATGAAGTAAAAAGCAGTGCTGTGGTGAAATATTCATCTGCCCCACCACAAGCAGCATTTGCCCGTCTTCGAGAGAAAACTGATTTGAAACTTCCACCTGCCAATTGGTTACGTGAAAGCGCCAAACTGGGGCCAGCAGGAACAACCATTCTTGGAAACAGCAAGAAGAGCAAACTATTTTCAAGGTAACACTGACATCGCTACAAATTGTCCTATTCTCTATTAGCCCTTCTGTTTCTCCTTCTTTCTCTGTCTTTGCACTCTCCTTTGCCTTCCCTCACCCTATATGCTTTAATCCCTCTTGTTTAGGCGATGATTAAGAATTCCAGTTATGATGGTAGATTTTGCGATGTGTATGCTGGCAACTGGACTGAGACAATCAAACTCACTTCATGTAGACTACAGACCTGCAATTGGATGGTATCAGTTGGTCAGGCTAGATTGACTGAATATAGTAATAGGAATTCTGCTCTTTGATCACATAAGGAAAAAGAATAATATTCTGAAACAAATTTGTAGCCTCCTGACTGTTGATCAGCAATTGGCTGCCAGCTTGGAAATTCAGGAATAGGAATGGACACATTTATGGAAATTTTCTTGCCATGCGTACAATAAATGTATGTTTTAAAAATAAAAATAGGTGGCAAATACCTAAGAAAAATAATTAGGAAAACATGGTGGTTTGATATTTTGGAAATTGGACAAGGAAAGTTCAGCAGTGGAAAAAATGTGTCTCTTGTATCACAGCCAGTGTCAAGTCTGGGATGATCTGCTGAACGCGTGCAAGTCACTCAAAACAGATTGGCATGTAGGATGAAAATCATACAGGGCTCACACCTCTTAAATTGCCAAATTAGGGCTTAAGTGGCACATAATTCTTGTGGGCCCTGTGCACAGCAGGGAATTTTACCTCTAATCTTTTAAAAAAAAAAAAAAATTAAACAGTAGGCAGAATTAATACATGTGTTTTGGTTAGGTAGGCTAGTGAATTCCGATTTTTACTTTCTCTGCCTCCTTTTTTATTTTGGAATTGTTCACAGATGGAAATGCACAAACTTCCAAGGGAAACACCAAATTCTAGTAGTTAAAGTTCAAGGTTATGTGAATATCTCTGGTCACATTGAGATGAATGCACCATCTGGCTTAATTTGAAAAAGTGGTCTACATAGGAAGCTCTCTTCTTTGAATTACATGCAACTTGGAGAGATACAGGTTTTAAATAAGGCAGACAAATAATAAGGATGTTGTGTTTATTAAAATTAGGCTGTTCTGTTGCTGAGTCATTTTCCATAAAACTTATTTAAGTTTTAAAAATAATAAAATAGTCAAAATTATCTTAAATGGAAATGAAGGGAAGGAAGAAGTCCAGCTCTTAAACAGGGCTTAGCTCCTCTAGTTTTAATCACTTAAAAGAACACACACTTTTGGAAAATTAATGTTTATTCCCTTCTGGCAAATAACCACTTTTTGTGATATGCTAACACATTTATTGCAACTCGCCTCCTTTCCATTACAAAACAAATAAAGCATCTTGTATAGTTGCCCTCGTCTCTCTAAAACATTGTGTTTTGTAATGACTGAAAACTGGATTTCAAGAACAATTTAAAGATGGCTTCAAAGAAACAACTTGTAACTTCAAAATGATTTTGTGGCGTTTAAAGCTCAGATCCTGTTGTACTTTGTAATGGCTCTGTAGATTCTTTTTTTTTTTTTTTTTTTTTTTTATATGAAAATGGGTTTTTTTTTTAAAGAAGTACTAGATACTTTGAGGAACAAGCAGTTATGTTTTAAACGTCAAAATGCAATGGTTTAAACTTCTAATTTTTTTTAAATAGCTTTGGCATGGCATATGACTTCATTGACTCAGTTGGAAATGATGTGGATGTTGTGTCCGATTCTGAGGTATGTGCAGTTTATAGTTCAATAATTCTTCAGTTTTGTAATTGTATCTTGATTATGGCTTATGCTACAGTGACTGTTTTATTTAGTAGTCTTTTATTTAGTTAAATTATTTAAGAAAACCTCATTTTACTTTGGCTATTTGCTTATAGTTTAAAGGAAGTTGTGACAATTGAATAAAGTACAGATAGCTTCAGATTTTTATTTGCAGTGTAGACATACCCAAAGATACAGATGGACAGAAGAGCATTGAGGAAAGGTGAGAAGCAAAGAGGAGGGGAAAAGAAAATTGGGGGCCCCCCCAAATAATTTTACATTTGGGGAAAAAGTTGAAATGGTGAGCTGCTAAAATCAAGCATTCATGGTATTGTCCCCATAAAGTCAGTGGGAGCTTTGCTATTGACCTGAATGAGAGCATGACGAGGACCACTTCAGTAGCCTATTTGAATGCATTACAAATTTTACTATATCTAACACAAGTTAGCAATAGGGGAAGAGCATTCTAGTAGCTTATACCCACACCTAGTCAAATATGAGTATCTAGGTTATAGTTGCGAGGAAGACCCATTGCCAAGCTGTTCCCTGACTTGCTGTCTGAAAACTCCTACAAGAGATCTGTTCCCTAATACACTTATTTGGAACTCAGTAGGTCAGTAATGGTATTGGGACAACCGCTTATCCACTGTGCCAAGGGCCCTCCAACAAAATATTTGCATCTAAGTGAGGCATTTTTGTATATCCAAAACACTTATCAGTGGAATAATATTGTTATGGGACCAACCTTTCCTGCTTTAAAAATAGAGCCTCCAGTTTTACCTTGATGATTAAATATTATCATAGATACTCAGACATTTATCATTTGCTTATATGACAGCTATATTATCTGTTGTACTCTCAAAAGTGTTAGCACAAGATGACCATTATCTCCAAATAAAGATATTTGTAGGGCTTGTAGA
Source organism: Trachemys scripta elegans (assembly GCF_013100865.1). NCBI lineage: Eukaryota > Metazoa > Chordata > Testudines > Emydidae > Trachemys > Trachemys scripta. Next base: position 104,850,185 of record NC_048304.1, on the reverse strand, counting down.
AATACAATATTTTGGGATAACTTCTTGGGTGGCGGTTGGGTTTTGTTTTTGCTTTGAAAATCTTGTGTATTAAATTCAAGCATTTAAAACATTTTTTTTGCATAATTAATATTATATAACCATGTATTTTCTGTGGTGGTATTATGCAATAACATTTAAACATGAATCCACATTTTCTCTTTTAATGTTTTCATTATGAGAATTTTGGTTTTCTATAGCATATTCAACATCTAACTTATGTTTTCAACTTCTCTTTCCTCTGCTTTCATTTTCGTGATCCTTAGTAACAATAACTCAGTCAACTTGCTGTTATAGTATTCATGCAAACTTTTTTCACTTAAAAATCCCTCTCTCATTTTAAAAGCTTTGGAGGTTTTCTTTTCAGTTAACATCAACTAAAAGGGACTTCTGTGAGCTCTGAGTTAGTATATGCTAGTTGAAATAGCACTATAATATTCGTAGTGTAGAATTCAATTTTAATATTTTTTTTAATCTTTTTGCAATACTTTGCTAATGAATGAAACTTAGACAAATTGGGAAACCAACAAGTCCTTTGCAAGTGCTGTTTAGGAAGAATTTTTTTTTTAAGATTCCTACTAGGAAATCTGGAGAGTGAATTTGGGAGAGAATCCCACGTCTGCAGTCTCAGCCACCTTTTTGCTATCTTGTCTTCCAGCCAAGATCCTCTCCAATCTGGTTTCCCCTTCTTGCACTCAACATAACATAAGAATGGCCATACTGGGTCAGACCAATGGTCCATCTAGCCCAGTATCCTGTCTTCCAGCAGTGGCCAATGCCAGATGTTTCAAAGGGAATGAATAGAATAGAGCAATGTCAAGTGATCCATCCCCTGTCATCCACTCCCAGCTTCTGGCAGTCAGAGGTTTAGGGACACCCAGAGCATGGGGTTGCATCCCTGATAATGTTGGCTAATAGGTTCATCAGTGACTATCTTTCATGAACTTATCTAATTCATTTTTAATTCAGTTATAGTTTTGGCCTTCACAGCAACCGCTGGCAATGAGTTCCACAGGTTACCTGTGCACTGTGTGAAGAATTACTTCATTTTGTTTGTCTGAAATCTGTTGCCTATTCATTTCATTGGGTGACCACTCACTGAAACTGTCCTTGCCAAAGTCATTAATTGTTGTGCGCGTTGTAATTGTAGCCGTGTTAGTTTCAGGATATTAGAGAGACGGGGGGGGAGTGAGGTAATACCTTTTTATTGGACCACCTTGTGTCTCTAAAGTCACTGATGACCTTTTTCTTAGCCAAAGCTCAGAAGCAGTACTACATCCTCAGCCGCCTTGACCTGTCAGCCACTTTCAGCATTGTCAACCATGCTCCTCTTCTTGAAATCTTGTCTTTTGTGATTCTGTCCTCTCATGGTTCTGTTCCTACTTCTCTCGTTACTCCTTCAGCATATTCTCTGGAGGATCCTCCTCTCCTTCCAACAACTTTCTGTGGGGGTTCCACAGGGATCCATTCTTGGTCTCCTTCTCTTTCTACACCTTATCTCTGGGTAATCTCACCTGCAAACAAATTCAAATGTCATCTTTGTGCTGACAATTCTAAGATCTACCTCTGTACTCCAGACCTGTCTCCGTCTGTCCAATCTAAAATCTTGGTGTCTCTCTCTGACATCTCCTCATGGATGTCTAGCTGTGGGCTCAAGTTCAACGTAGCTAAAACAGAGTTCTTAATCTCCCCCTTCCAACTCTCATTTTTCAACCACTGTGGACATCAGCTCCATTCTGCCTGTCATTTAGGCTCTTGAACTGGGTGTCTGCTTCTACTTGGGCCTTCCTCTAGGTCCTCACATCCAGGCTATATCTAAATTTTAGAGATGTCATACTGAAAAAATCTGCAATGTACAAACTCTCCTATCCACAATCTACAATTAAATTCTGGTCTAGGTTCTCATCATTTCAATTAATTCATCATCCTTCTCTCTGGTCTTGCTCTCATCCATTCAGAATGCTGCTGCAAAGATAATTTTCCTATCCACCATGCTTTGACCATGTCATCCCTTCACTGGCTCCTGCTTCTCTATCAAATCAGACACAAGTTGCTTGTCTTCGCTTTCAAGGTCCTTCATGGCCTATCCCCTCTGTTTATCTCTCATTCACTCCTGAGATGTTGACTCCAGCCTCTGATCACCCCATGATGCCATCATCTCCCATTTGCTAAAGTTTCAAACAAGCATCTTTCTCCCAACCATGGAGGAGGTGCATGGGAGATAGTTTTGCAGATGTTTACAAGTAGCTAATACATCATCATCCTTCAAAACCCTACTTAAAACTTTCCTTTTCTGTGAATTCAACTAAACACTTGATGGCTAGATTGTTTAGACCACTGCTCATCATGCTACCAATTTTGTCTTATTTCTTCCTTTTACGCCTCTGTCTATTGGTATGTATCCATCGGTTGTCTCTTGTCCTATGCTTAGATTGTAAGCTTCTTGGTGCAGATACTGTCTTCTTTGTTCTGTTTGTACAGCGCTTACATGACGGTGTCCTGGTCCCTGTGGCAATACACATAATAAGTAGAATCTCTGCAGTTGAATTAGTAGCATACTGAGTAGTAATATCTTGAGTGCTGATATCAAAGGCTTGTTTTTTTCCAGATATACTACTTCTATAGGAATGGGCTCTGCTCAAACTAATGATGAGCACATACATTTGCTATTACAACTTCACTGGCAAGCAATGACCACTTCCACTTGCAGTGTAAATTAGAATCCAGTTGCTTAATGATTCTCTTCAACTGTATTAGTTTGAAGAGAGATTTTCTGGCAGTGATTAAACTTCATAGACAAGTAATCCTGATCTTTTTTTGTGCTTGATCACACGGGCTGCTGCAGTCTTAGTTGCTGGCCCAGGGGCCGCCTGAGCAGCTCAAGCAGCCCCTGGGCCAGCTGCACCGGCCGCTGCTGAGGCAGTCTCGGGCCCCCGGCATCAGCAGTAAGAGTTTGGGTGTGGGAGGAGGTTCGGGTGAGGGCTTTGGGTGGTGCTTACGTTGGGGGGGCTCCCCAGAAGCAGCGACATCCCTCAGCTCCTAGGCGGAGATGTGGAGGGTAGCTCTGCGTGCTGCCTCCAGGCACTGCCCCCGCAGATCCCATTGGCCATGGTTTCTGGACAATGGGAGCTGCAGAGTGGGTACTTGGGGTGGAGGCAGTGTGCAGAGTTGCCTGGCCATGCCTCTGCCTGGGGCCCCCCAGGCACCCACGGCACTCCTGGGCCGTCCCCCCTTCTCCCCAAGATTTAGTCAGGGGTGTATAGTACATGTCATGGACAGGTCACGGGCTGTGAATTTTTGTTTACTGCCTGTGCCCAGTCCATGACTTTTATTAAAAATACCTGTGACTAAAATGTAGCCTTATTGATAACCCATTGGGGCAGCATGGTGTACTCCCTCAGAGCGGACTATTAGAACTACAGCAAAAATCAAAAGCGGCAAGGCTTGGCCAGAGAGGCAAGAGGGAGGGGAGAAAAGCCAGAGGGGGAAACACAGAAGATGGAAAATGGAGGCAGATACACAAGATGGTCTTTTTGCCTTCAGAAATGGTGCCTTTTGTTACTGTCAGATAACAAACAAGGCTTTCTGAAAACCTAGTTGAGGCATACTTGGTTCAGGAGTGTTAGATGACTGAATGAAGGTATTTAAATAAAAAAAAAAAAAAGTGACTTGTTCTTCTTAAAAATATTTACTATTTTTCCCCCCACTCATGATAGTGGTTTTTTTTTTTTTTTTTTTCTGAACACTCTAATTACTAAATCTTCTCTTATAATTCAGTGTAATTGTGGGGAATATAACTTTTCTGTTTTGTCTTTTTTGCAAGAACATTAAAAAACTTCTGAAGATACCATACAGCAAGTCACATGTGAGCATGGCAGTACACCGTATTGGACGAACCCTTTTACTGGATGAGCTAGATATTCAGGAGCTCTTCATGAGATCATCTCAGGTTAACCATTTATTTTGTTACTGTCCTTGGCCACCTGGCAAATATATTATATTATATTATATTATATATAAATTTCAAGTGCGGTGTTGTCAACACAAAGGTATAGCAAATGTAGAAAAATTGCTGAGAATTGTATAAACCTCTACCCCGATATAATGCTGTCCTCGGGAGCCAAAAAATCTTACCGCATTATAGGTGAAACCGTGTTATATCGAACTTGCATTGATCCACCGGAGTGCGCAGCCCCGCTCTCTTCTCCCCTCCCCCCGGAGCGCTGCTTTACCGCGTTATACCCGAATTCATGTTATATTGGGTCGCGTTATATCGGGGTAGAGGTGTACAAAGACAAAAAGGTGTTCACAAAACCTTATTGTGGATTCTCTCTGGTTGCTATAGAACTCCAAGTTGCACTAGCAGATCAGACATCTTTTTAACTGAGGGCATTGTGTGCTTAAAATACCCCTTCTCACCTTTTCATTTAATGTCTTTGATATTGCTGGACAGCTTTACAAATCTATTACTCAGTCTTTTAACACTGCATGAAACTATAATCTGTTTTTTGAAGAGTAGATTTCACTGAAATATGTTAAGTATAACTGAGTTCTGACTGCAGAGTTCAGCTGTCAAGACACTTTTGTGAAAACTTATCTTTTAACAGATTTTCTTTTATTTTGTGCCATTTCGTGTTGGATGGGTATACTGTATCTGCTAAATGCTTAACTTAGATTCTTTTGTTTATGTGGTGTTTCACATTAATTTCATGCTTATTTATGATGCTTAGACAGGGGACTGGACATGGCTAAAAGAGTTCTATCAAAGACTAATAGATCAGAAGTGGCAAAGAAAGAAGAAGAGTAAAGAACACTGGTACCAGAAGGCCATACTTTCCAAGTTTTTATATTACAGGTAGTTTGATTATATTAATTTTATTTGCATAACTTGTGAGTTCTACCCCAATTTACTTTTCTCTTGTTCATTATATTGAAATAAAAGTTAAAGATATGAAATTGTCTCTTTATCCTAAAACAAAATCCAGAGCGGATGTAGTTTTAAGAATATAACACTGATGCAAGTAAGTTCTTTATTTAAAATATTGTAGTATCTAAGCATGATTAGCTGAAAACACATTGCAGTACTGCTCTCTGGAAAAACACATAATTTTCAAGGATTTTTAACATGATCCTGGATACCCATCTTTCTGCTCTAACTGATGAATTTACAAGATGGGTATTGCTGAGTAGTTTTATAACTAAATCAGCATCTGTCTCTCTTTTTTTGTGAAAATAAAATGCAGTAAATATTGATTAGACATTGAATTTGAGATTTTGTTATGATATTTAATCTCTTTGAATTTGTCTTTGTCAGCATTAATGGTGATGGAGCTGCTCAGCCAGTTCCTTCCTCTGCAGAACAACATCCTGAAGATCCAGCTCCTGATGAGAGTGATGAAGCAGGAAGGGCTTCCTGGCCAGCCCCTTTTGAAATGCCTTCTTCAGTATCTGAAGATCCAGGTTCTTCTAATCAGGTTAGTATGGATTAAATCTTAACAAACCTTAATTTTTATAGGAGAGCTGTATTTGGTGCCTAATATAAGCTATAAACATGTAGTAGTCAAGATTCCTCCTTTTATCCAAAGAAGCAGAATCTAACGGGTAGAAGAAGCCTTGCTCAGCTAGACTCTAAAAGCACCATTTTTGACTTTCTTTGAGCAGTAATGTATGATACCTAATGCTTTATGAGCTGTATACAGATAGCCATCAAAAACTAATTTTGCCTATAGTTGATTTTCCTTAAATAGGATTAATGTGTTTTCTATATATAATTCTAATGTTGGGTTTCATTCCATAATGAGCAGTTGCCTTCCATTTGTGGCTCCATTTTAGTATACTTGATCATAAAAAACTGGAATATATTTATATGTCTGTATTTTTAACTTGAATGGCCTGCCTGCTCCTAGAAAACAAAAGTATGGGAGGGTCTGAGAAAAGTGATTTTTCATACATTGTGTTGCAGTACTGAGTTAGTGTGAAAAATCATATTTGCACATTTTTGCTCTTTGTTGGTTTTAGTCAATGACCATCTTAATGGAACTGCGTTTTGACAATTGTTGTTTCTTTAACAGTCGTACTGAAAAAAGATGGCTCTTTCCTTATTCTGTTTCCTGTGTTGTTTCCACTGAACTTCTATTTTAGCCTTTTTTTCTGGTACTGTGAGGATGTGCTAAGGTGTGGTGATCATCATCTTTTGTAGCATTGATGTGGGCTGAAGTGGATGAACCTGGAATCTGGAAGAATTTCAGAATTCTTTGTCTTCTCACAGTGCATGTTAATATTATTCCAATATTTATTGATGTTGAAGAAAACATCCAGATTTACTGAAGCAAAATCTTGGTCAAACTGTATTTATGTTAAAGAACAGAAAATCTTGATGCTCATCAAGAGTGTATGTAGACAGGGATTTAAATCAGTCATTCAGAATGTATTTATCGAACTTATCTGGAATTTTCTGCATTATGGCCGTGAATTTATTAAGTGTAGTAGACTTTACACTAATGAAAACGAGAGAAAGTTAGGCATCCAGAAAGATGATGTTAATCTCTAAGCCATTCAAACATCATATGCAAATATCTATTTTGTGATTATATATCAAAGTAAGCAGAGATCATATGGCATTGGCTCCCCCGAGTAGAAGCAGTTCTACTGAACTCCTACAATATAATATAAGCAATTACATGTGCATTTTGATTGGTTAGTATTGCTCCAGACCTCAGTATAAATGCTCACAAAGGGGCCAAAATGAGACTGACTTGTGGCTGAAAACATGTGTGCAACATAGGAGCCAGGTTTTTCTTTCTTTATCTTGTTATCAGACAGTAGAGTTGAATATTAGGGTTCTCTGAAGTTAAAGGGATTTTGTACAACATTTTAAGAGTTCAGTCTATGCAATGGATGTTTAAATACATTGTGAAAAGTAGTATTGTTGTGCGTGTAGAGTAGCCTCATAATTAATGTAAGTTTAATACATTTAAAAAATTCCAGCATTCTATTTACATTCAGATGGTAATGATCACCCACCTTTGTGAAGACACTACCACTGATGGGGACACTAGATGACACAGATGGTTGATAAAGAATTATGAAGATTCTCTGCTCTAGATCACCACATAGAATCTAGATTGCATTGGTAAAGGTGTCACAATTAAGATTTACATTGAACAAATTATACTAGAATTCCAATACAGTAGCTACAGTAAGAAAAAACTGAGAAGTAAGCCACTGGCTGAAGAAGGTTGTACACATTAAAATAAAGTTGGAATTAAAGGTTTTCACTTTTTATGCTTCTAATGTTCAGGATATATATACACTTTTGAAAATGGCCTACTTGACCTCAGCAACAGAATCACTCCTTATGTCCTTGTGCTTTTCACAGGGAAGTGTGCCTCTTGAATCCTCATATGTAGTGGGGCATGTGGCCTCAGCCCCCAAAGAACAAAACCTGAGTACTTTGTTCAATGACGGGGAAAACAGTCAGGTATGCTTTATGTGGAATCTGAGTGGAAACACAATCCCCAGTTTAACAAATCATTTTAAATTTGGTCTAAATTGGATTCGGGTTGGTGGTGAGGGGAGAAAAATTAAATCCTTTTGTAGAAATAGCTCTTGTCATCTGTAATCTTGGTCTTTTAAGTTACTGTGAACACCTAGCATAGTCTTTATGTGCTGTCCTTTATTTGCCTTTTTTGCATTTTGCTTTCTCATAGTAATTCTGCGGATTGTGATTGAGAAAAAATTAACAGAGTGGATTATTTATAGACACTTTCTTTTTTTAAACAAAGGGACTTAAAAATGACTTTGTTCGGAACATCTTGTGGACCTTTGAAGATATTCACATGTTAGTAGGATCAAATATGCCTATATTTGGAGGTGGAAGATACCCTGCTGTGAGCTTGCGTCTCAGGTGAATTCTTAAACTAATGTGATGTGCATCCCAAACGTGGCTCATCTGTTGTTTCAGTTTCATATTCAGTTGTGTGTGTATGTATGTATATGTGTGTGTGTGTGTGTGTGTGTGTATATATATATATATATATAATATAATTTTGTAGGATAATGTATTTCCTAATCTGCATTTAAAGATTAATTTTATACTCTAGTATTGATATGGTAATGATTTCATAAGGTATTAAAAGGGTGTTTCTGTGTTTAAGGCACTGAATTGGGATTCAGGATGTCTTGGTTCTCTTTCTGGCTCTTCCTCAGACTTCTTGTGTAACTTTCGGCAAAACACTTAGGGCCTGATTTTTGGAGTTGCCAACTATCTGCAGCCCATTGCCTTTATTGGAGTTGTAGTTGTTCAACACTTCTGAAAATTAGGGTCCTTAATCTCTGCTCTAATCCCCAATTGTAGAATGGGAGTATCGCTTCTCTACTTTTCACAGATGTTGTAAGGATAAATATATTAATATTTGTGAGATGCTTAAGTATTGGATGCCATGCAAAATACAGTTACTGATTACTGTCCATAAATAGCTGAAAATATCTACTTGATGTTGTGGTTACTCTGTTCTCTGATTCTTTTGTTCTTGCTGTGGGTTCTTTTTGCCCATACAGAGGTGAAGGAGCCTGGTCTCCCACAGCAAGGGTGGGAGGAAAGACAAGAATACCTTTTATAGGGTGGGGAAGATGGAGGCAAGCTTAAAGTTGAAGCCAGTTTGGGCCATCTTTGTTCAAAAGACACCCAGGATTCACATAGCTGGACACTGTAAATGCAGCCCAGAACTGAGGTGCCTTGGAAGAACTGTGTAAAAAAGTTTGAAATGTGTTTGGTTCCAGCTAATTCTATTAATCCCTTAATTTTCTAAACACTTTTTTTAGGGGAAAAATTATGGGTGATCTCAGTAACAATGTGGGCTGTAATTTTAAAGTGGTGAGGGCAGTAATGTGCATGCATTCCATTAGCAGTAACAGATGCTAGTATCAACACAGTGGTTAGTATAGCTCCCCCATGTGCTACTTTAAAATATAACCTTTGTCACAAATGAAAGCTTTTTTACCTCAATTTTAAGGTTGCTCTGTTCTCCTTGTACTGACACACATAAGCTAAGCTTTCAACAGACATTTATCATAACTGGTGATTTAAAAAAACAAACAAAACCTCTATTAGATGTACCCTGATGACTTAAAAAAAATCTTTATTTGCTCCAAGCAATACCAGAAATATTTTTGTTGTAGGGATAACAACAAGCCAATAAACGTGTTGACAGGAATTGACTATTGGTTGGACAACTTAATATGTAACGTCCCAGAGCTTGTGATGTGTTTTCATGTTAATGGCATTGTTCAGGTAAGTCCTGATGTCTTACATTATGTCCACTTTACCAATTCTTTCATTAATTCAACTTATCCATTCATAACAATGAAGTTGGTATGTGGGAACTGGTAGCAACATTGCACTAGAAAAGCTCTTATCAACCTTTTTTTGAGAACCTGTAATACCTCCATTGTTTGTCCCTCCCACATTTTAAAGGCTGACTGCAAACAAAGTCCTGGGGCTAGAGATATCACTCTTGTTAGTTCCATGAAATTCTCTTCAGATGTGGCTGAACTGATAAAAAGAGGCCCTTCTTCCCCCACCACCCGAAAATAGGTTAACAGCCGCCTTCTGCTGCCAGCTAATGTACGTACTTCTGCCATTTGAAGTACAGGACTATGATTTAGTGCTGAAGGTATTCAGAATTCAAGCCCTGCTGGAGATGCATGAAGGGGACATTTAGGGTATGTCTTCACTACCCGCCGGATTGGCGGGCAGCGATTGATCCAGTGGGGATCGATTTTATCACGTCTAGTCTAGATGCGATAAATCGATCCCTGAGCGCTCTCCCGTCGACTCCTGTACTCCAGCTCGGCGAGAGGCGCAGGCAGAGTCGATAGGGGAGCGGCAGCAGTCGACTCACCATAGTGAAGACACCCCGGTAACTTAGATCAATTCCACCCCCTTTCACCCCCTCCAGTGTAGACCAGGCCTTAGTTTGCTTTGTTTCCTTACTAACACACAAACCTAGGAAATCAGACATTAAAAGAATGTTATCTATGTTGAAAAGTCAAGCACTTCAAAGTTAGGAAATTCCAGATTTACAGATGAAACTTTATTCTCTCTTCTTGTTGTGTATTATGATAGTGTCTTTAATTACATGATTGCATATGTAGTTTGTTTCCACAGGACTCCTGCCTCATTTAGTGTACAGCTGGATGCACAAGGAGGTAGAATTAAGGATGCCTGGGCAACTGTAACTCTTGGATTTATTTATTTATTTTAACTTTTGAGTGCTTCACTTTGTAATCTAAACAACGTTCTTTTAATATAATCTTTGTATTTAGGATATATATTGTGGTAGCACCTAGAAGCCAGCTAGGTTGAAGCCTGTTGTGTGAAGTGCTCTGAAAACATGAAGGGGCCAAGTGTCAGCATTTCCATTTTGAACTATCATTTGTTGATATTTTTAGGTGTATCTTATAACTACCTCCAAATTTTAAGAAGTGTACAACTCCAAACTCTCTGTAAACTTAATTTTGCAGATTTGAAAAATCTTAAATTATACAGCAGTCTTGAAATTTGTAAAGAAAATACAGAAATGTGGTTATAAACTAGTGTGTAGTAAAAGTATGGATCTGCCATCCAGTCAGTACAGATTTTATTTAAATTACTAATATATATTGAGGCAACGGAGTTGTTAATTGGCTAGACTATACCGTTTACAGTTAATCTGTTCAGCATAACCACATTCATTCTGCATCATTTTATTGAGATTACTGTATGTGTTAAATGCCAGACCACAGGATTTCTCTTTGTTTGGCCCTGACAAGTCCTTTTATTAAAAGAATTCTACACGAAGCAATTTCCAGTACAAAGGGTATAAGTAGTAAAATTACACAAACACAATTGGATGCAGCACTAAATTCATAGCTCGTAATTTGAGGGCTTTCAGTATTAGCAAACATAATAATGGAACTCCTGTTTTCAGTTTAATAGATTATGAAAGGCTTCTCTGTTTGTATAGCCAACCTTAGTATATATTATGAGGATTTTTCAAAATGTTTTTAAAATACATTCTATACAGAAATATGAAATGATCAAGACTGAAGATATTCCCAATTTGGAAAACTCCAATTTTTCTACCAAAGTGATAAAGGATATTGCTCAAAATATCTTATCTTTTCTGAAATCTAACTGCACCAAAGAAGGACATACTTACTGGCTATTTAAAGGTAAGCAATTCCTTGGTTGGGATAATAAGTAATGTTTGAGACCTATATATTGTCAGGTTGGCTAATGGAAAAATCTTCTCTTTTAGCAAGTGGAAGCGATATAGTAAAGCTCTATGACCTCACCACTCTTTGTGAAGAAACCGAAGATAAATACCAAAACCCTTTCACAATGCCAGTGGCAATTCTCTTGTACAAGTAAGTGTGTCCTACAGAAGCAAAACTCTGTTGCAATATTTTATTTACTTAGATTTAAATCTAAGTCATTAAGTGTCTGTCTTGGGCACTTAGGTACTCTGGCCATCAGTTTAAAAAATGCAATCCAAAAATCATAAAACCAAAACATCACCACATTCCCCTTATATGTACAACAATCAGCCAACCAAATCATGATATTAACTGAATCAGAGTCTTGCCATTCCTCAGATTTCTTGATCACCTGAGTCCTTCTCTAAAAGCCTGCTCAAAAAGATGGGATTTGTAGAATTCTTAGTTGTGCAGAAAATAAAAAGAAAACAATTATAATAGACACTTCAGTGACATTTCTGCGTCTACTATTTTGTTCAACTTTCTTTTAGAGTTGCCTGCAATATGATGATGAAAAAAAACCAGAACAAGAAACACTATGGCACCATTAGAACATTGCTCCTTAATTGTGTTAAGTTATTGGATAAAGCCAGACATCCACAAGTAAGAATTCTATTTTAATACATTTATTTTTAGTGCAGAGAGATGTGTGGCTTATATATAATGAAAATAAAGATTTTGATGTTCTACCTTTAATATAGCATTTGGTTACCTTATTAGTGCTTTTAGTTGATTACAATGTGATTGCAAGTGTTAATGGGCTCATCTCATCCTCTAAAGGGTCACAATTAAGATTTACTTTGAACAAATTATACTAGAATGCAGTGACAGTGGGCCTTGGTTATAAAAGTTCTCTGGACTGAAAAGTGACAATTGAAATGTGCCTGCATGATCTTTTTTTTTAAGGCAGAACCTCACTTTTCTTATTTTGAAGATCAAATCACCAGTGTGGGTCTAAAATCCCTCCTTATGATTAAATTAAAACTTCATATTAACTTTTCTTTGGGGGAAAGTTCTGTAATCAAGATCAAGGCTCTTTCATGCTTAACACTGTACAAACACATATTAAGAAACCAGTCTCTTCCCTGAAGAGCATCTAGTCTAAATAGACAAGACAGCCAGAAGGTAGGAGGGAGACACAGACTTGCATGGCAGAGCCAGGAATAGAACCCAAATGTCCTGACTCCTAAACACTAGACTGTGGTGCCTCTCAAGTTGCTGATTGATTGGCATCTTACATATTCAGCAGCAGTAGGAAAGGCAGTAGAAATGTTTGAAGCTAGAACACAGAAGGCTTATGCTGCTTCATAAAGCTGCGGTTTCAGAGGTATAGGCTGTTTCTATTCATACTCTAAGCCAGTGATCCCCAACCTTTTTCGTCTGGCGCGCCACGGAGGACCGTGGCGGCGGACGAACATCTGCTGAAATGCTGCCGACAAGTGGCAACGTCAATAGGCATGGCCGCCGAAATGCCGCCGACAAGCATCATCATCCAGAGGCGACGCCTCTGGATGACGCTGCTTATCGGCGGCATTTCGGCGGATGCTTGTCCGCTGGCCGGTATGCAGGCGCAATTAGACACCCCGGCGGGCACCATGGCACCCGTGGGCACTGTGTTGAGGACCCCTGCTCTAAGCAAAACCAGAATCTGGTTATATTGGGGAGAGTCAATCCTAACCCAGAAAGAACTGGCTATGGGGAGGTCATGCAGGGACGTTGCACTTGAAGTGCGCAGGTCTGGACTTGTTGCTTTAAATCTGGCCCTGAGTATTCCTGCTGACAAACCTGAGCTTGCTTCCCTTCTGGCAGCAGAGGATAATGGGATCTGTGTGTCTCTTTCAGCATCCTCTGTCAGAGTCTTTTCCCTAAAGTAATGATGTATTAGATTGTGAGAATCTAAAGGGGCTTTTGGGCTCAGATGTAGAATTGCAGAATGGACCGTGATGTCTCTGAAGCAGCTGTGCGGACAGTAAAATGTATTATCGTGCAGACCACAATACAGTATTTTTAAGGAAACATCATCAACTTTGCAAAGAAAGCTATCTTTCTAGATAATTTAACACTGAAGCTCATATATTTACTCTAAAATTTCACTTAATGTTGGCAGTTTCCTAGCCTAGATTTAAAACATTTTATTCAGACTGTTACTGTTGTCAACTGAAAATTGACTCTGTACATGTGAAAGGGAGATCGTGAAACAACCAAATGGTGGTTGTCATCTGGACTCAGTGTATAGCTTAGAACGTAGGGAGTTAAATTATCAGTAGGATGCTATGGATCAGAGTTGTGAAGTGACATAAAAATAATCTTAAAATATAGTATTACAGCTCATGGATCACTTTTAAAGTGATATATCCATCACCATGGTAAAGGCCATGATGTTAGCTTTCACTGTCTACTTCATTACATCTGTATTTTGGTATTTGGCATAGTGTTGGGGGGGGGGGGGGGGGGGGGGGGGAAGAGGTCCCGAACTTCCGTTCCTTACCTAATCTTGCATAGGGGAAGGGAGTGACTTCTAGTTCCAAATTCATTGTTGCTCCTCCTTGCACCTAGGTGGTGACCTCCTCCACCTCCTGGTTCTCATCACACTGGTTGCTCTTATTCATGCATTGGGACCTCAAAACAGCTATTACTATTTCCTGAAGTACCTGTTTCATAGATACATAAAAGGCTTCAGTTTTCAAAGATGTCCATTAAATATGGTGGAGGTAGGAGGAGAGCAAAATAGTAGATATATTAGGCGAGACTTTCAAACTGTTTTTCACAAGAGACTTCATAGCAGTCTTATTAATGACTTTTTTACAGCCTTCCTCCAAATGAGGTATTTAGACTGCTGAACAGACAAAATACAACTAAAGTGCAAAATATAATAAACCATGGGGGCTAATATAAGCTTTTTGCATGAACACTCACTGGCTTTAAAAAAAAAATTTTTTTAATGGAGATAACTAACAGTACAAAAATACATTACCTCAAAAATAACTTGTAGTCTCTCTCTAGGGTTTTATACTACCATCCACCACAGTGGTTTGCAGCTGACTTATACCAATATGTGAATTAAACTTTTATAAAGCCAGATGATTAGCCAAAAAGTCCATTGATATATCCAGGAGTTTTCCTCACCATAGTTGTGGATTTATTTACATCACTGAAAAAATCTGGATATACTGTATGTGGGATTTTATTAAACTAATCTTCAAGTGTGGCTATGATCAGAAAACCTTTTTTAAAAACAAACAGAAGGTTATATAAGAGAAAATGCTACATTTGTCTCCTATTATTTATTTGTAGTATTGTACAAAGAATCCCTGTCATGAACCTGTTAGGCACTGCAAAAAACACAGAACAAGAAACCAGTCCCTGCCCCAAAGAGTTTAAAATCTACGTATAAGACCAGAGACAACAGATGGATAGAGACAGACTGATGGAGTACAAGGGAACAATGAGGTGGTGGTGGTGGTGGTAGTAGTAGTAGTAGTAAATATAATAGACTGTGTTCTCAGCACACTAGCAATGTAGGCCACACAGGAAAGGGGGGTTTTGAAGGAGGATAATGAGTTCATGGGGAGCGTCTCCGAAGCCTGAGAGCAGTATGACAGAAAGAATGAAGTTGCCAGTTTGAAATATTAACAAGTGAGGAATGGGCCCAACTGGAGGTGAGAGTTGACCTTTCAATACTGAATGTGAGATAGGTTGGGTGAGGATAGATCATAAAGGGCCTTGAAAGTGAAGACAAGTAGTTTGTTTGATATGATAAAGAAGGTGCCATAGAAGGGACCCAAAGAAAGGGATGACATAGTCAAAGCAACAGGCTGAGAAAATTATCTTTGCAGCCTCATTCCGAATGGATATCAGCTGGGCACAATTACACTTGTCAGGCCCACAATGAAGGGTGTTGCAGTAATCAAGATATGAGATGAGGAGAGCCTGGACATGCGCTTTAGCTGCGTGGATGGTTAAGAAAGGACATATTGTTGGGCATGTTTACACTAACACTTCCTGCATGCAAAACTGTGCTCTAAATCTATAGCACTCCACTGTGTTGTGCCCTGACCGTGAGGACACTACTCCTGTGCACTAAAGGTTCCCTAGTGTGTCCCTATTAGAGTGCTGTAGATTAACACCTCAGCTTGCCATGCAGTACATGTTTCTGTAGATATGCCCCTAGAAATGCAGTATTGTGAGCTCCTGTGATTTTTTTTTTTATCGCAACTCTAGCGATTTTGGGATTTTTTAACCTGTTCCATGAAAACATGATGATAGGCTGCCAATTCATTAATTTTTTCTTATTCAAAGTGACCACCATCTCTGTTCCTGTCAGTGGGGCTGTAGCCAGCAAGATGGTCTCTGTTTCCCTACAGTCTATCTACATGGGGAAGTGCCCTTAATAAAGTTGGCTGACACTTGCCACTGTTCTCACTGAGGCTGAAGCCGCAATGGCAGGCAAAATGGCTGACGTGCTATGGCTCAGGAGAGCTAGACAGGACACGGGGACTGTGAGGTCAGCTGAGACACTATGCAAGATGGATGGACAGAATGAGTAGGAGTGGGAGGCTGGGCCTGTGGGGACAAATGGGAGGCAGAGTGTGGGTTCAGAGAACCGTGATGGGGTGAGAGACGGAGAGCATAGAATGGCAGCTCCCTCAGCCGAGGGATAGTGGTGGGTGTGGGCAGCCCTGTCTGAGCAGCTAGGGGAAGCCAGAGTTGTGTTGCCAGCTCTTGCAAATAGATCATGAGTCATGGGATTTTGGCAGCTGCAGGAGGAGCTCTCACAATGATGCAAGCAGCTCCTCTGATCCTGTGATTTTTTTTTTTCAGGGCTGGGTACATGGGCAAAGCTGTGTGAGAGCCTTGGAGCACAGGACACAGATGGGTCTTGCCACTGAGCTCTGCCTTGCATGGCCCTATAGCAGAGAGGATGGTCCTTGGAGAGAGAGTGGAGCGGGAAGTCAGGGGAAAGTCCAGACCCAGCAGCAACACTTTCTTGTCTCCCACTGCCTGGGATGACTTCTCTACTTGTGATCCAGACCGAGGAGAAGGGAGTGTCAAGATAGGAAATATATGGCAGTTTCCCTGTTACCCTCTGCTCACTCCTAAGATAGTAAGTGGAGTCTCCATCTGAGCAGCCAAGAAGAGGCATGCATTTTTGTGTGTATTAAAGGTTGACTTTTCACCTAAAAGTATATCATCATACCATGTATGTTGGTATGTCTTGATTTAACTTCCCTTTATTCTTCTGGGGGGGGGGGTGTGGGTGTGTGTGTGTGTGTGTGCCAGAAGAATAAAGGGAAGTTAAGGCAAGACATAACAAAATACATGGTATGATGATATACTCATGGTTTCTGGGGCCAATCTCATGATTTTGGGGGATCTGGTTTGCGATTTTTGGATCACGTCAGGCTGGCAGTACTGAACATAGCCTGCATGTGAGGACTGAGAAAATGGTCTGACTTGAAGATAACACCCAGGTTACAGGTCTGAATAACCGGTAGAATGATGGTGTTGTCCACAGTGGTTGAGAGAGGAGGTAGCAGGGAAGGTTTGGGAGGGGCAAAATTAAGAGCTCTATTTAGCTATATTGAGCTCAAGCTGATGGATAGACCTCCACAAGGAGCTGTTGGAGAAAGAGAATAAGACTGTAGTTTGAACAGAAAGAGATGGGTCTGGAGTAGAGAGGTAGAAGTAAAGGCCTGCAGCCAGAATCTAGCTTTGGAACTCTGTAGAAGAGTAGTGCTGTTTTGCTGGTAGTCAGGTTGGATCTCAAATGACTGAGTTACTCTCTGTGTCAAGAAATGTGGCGAGAGGGATACAAAGTAATATGGAGAGGATCGCCAAGAACAATCTACTTAGGAAGGAGCTGAAGCTAAAGTTTACTACATTCCTATCTCAGGGCTTTTGTTACTTTATAAAGGCAAACCTCCAAAATGGCATAAATTTTGACCACAACCTGTTATATGTTCATTGCATTGAGAGTAGGGTTGGGATCTTGACCCTTTATAGGGTTGTAATGTTTTAGTTTCCTGTAAGTTGTTTTGTCACGCACATCTGCAGAGCCAGTTTCTGCTTTGTGTACCAGTGGTGTGTTTATCTTTAAAATTCTGATTTAAAGTTTTATTGTTCGCAGCGATGGATGTATTTGAGCTTGATTTTTCTTAATAATGGAGCTAAGGTTGGAGGATGTTCTTGTAAATTAAGCAGATTTAAATGTATTCTTCATTAGTAATCTTCACACTTATGAATAATACCTTTGGATAATCAGAATATAATACCTTGTATATCAATAGTGCCTTTCATCCAAGTATTTGAAAGCGTGACAATATTAACTAACCTTATCAAATATATTATGCCTGTTTTTGTAGATGAATAAACTGAGACATTGAGTTGAACATCATCGTGCAGCTAGTCTAAAGCAGTCAGAAATAGAATCCAGAAGTCATATCACTCCCCCCACCCCCAGATACTGCTCTGATCAACTGTTGTCATACTACCTTTGAATTGTAGAGTCACTTCTTAAATCTAATATTAACTATTTTATTACAGGACTTCTACAGTGCAAAATGTATAACATCCATATCTGTACAGTCCACATGGACTGTATCTTAGCAGAAGTCAAATACTATTAAAAATGACTAAAAGTTGTTAAGGGAGAGTGATCCTGGAAGAGTAGTTTAGTTTTGCTCACTAAACAGCTGTAAACTTAAATGTATTAATACACTAAAAACCCCCCACAGACCATTATTCTTTTACTGTAGTGGCAGTCTTTTTAAATTGGCTATGACATTTTAAACATATTAATGCCTATTTGCATGCACTGGTTAGGATTTTGCAGATACCTGTACAGTCTTGTGCGTGCATTTATTGGACCCTTTTCTAAACTTGTTCTTTGTCTGAGTGGAAAGATGCAAACTTCTATTTGAGTGGCCTATTTAAAAACTTGTTAGTAACTTGCAGTACTGGGATACTCTAAAATACTTTTTTTTTTTTTTAATAAGATTATTGCTTCAGCGAATTACATGCTCTCAGAACTCTTCCAGTTAGATGAGCCTAAAAAAGAAGGTGCAGAGTTTCCTTTAAATGGGAACTCTGATGAAAGTTATAGCGAAGAGGAAGAAGAAATGCCGGATAGCGATGAAAATGGTTCCTACAGCACCAGCTCCGATCCGCCAGATGACAATAAAGCAGTAGCTGTAATCAGATCTGTTGGAGAGTTATCAGTACCAGAAAAATATAAATCTATTCACCAAATACGAGTAAGTTACAGTACTAACAAGCTGTGCTGAGTTTAAGGGGGAAAAAAAGCTTGAAATGAACGTAGTGTGGCTTGTATAGTCAAAATATAGTTAACTGTGAGCAGTTCCTTTTTATGAAAAAAGGAACTGTTTAAAGACCTTTTATGCCACCAGTTATTTGTGTACCTCAGATTAATTGGACTATGGGTCAGAAAGGAAATAAAATCTTTTGGCCGAATTGTGGCTCTGAGTTTTATCCTATTGCAGATGCACGTTAATTTGTTTTTGCTTTATTATCTTGGGTGTGTATTCTACTTGCCTGTTACTTTCTGCAC
Organism: Trachemys scripta elegans; assembly: GCF_013100865.1. Lineage (NCBI taxonomy): Eukaryota > Metazoa > Chordata > Testudines > Emydidae > Trachemys > Trachemys scripta. Next base: position 104,831,302 of record NC_048304.1, on the reverse strand, counting down.
AGACACCTACAGAGACACCTCATCCTTGTAGGAATAATTTGAATATGGAAATGTATTTAACAGCTGTGGAGAATTAAGGATGGTCTATACTAAAATTTGTGATTTCCCAGCACATCTCTGGAATGTACCTTAACAGTTTGACATGCAGAGAATCTGAGCGTTACTCCATGGATTTGCGAGGAGGTTACTTCTAAGCTCCCTCCTTGTCCTATCTCATAATTTAGGAATCTTTGTTTGAAAGTGTGGTTGTGTTGAAGCCATTCTGAGGGAAGAAATCTTACCTCCTGTCCCACTTACGTGTATGAAAAGATGCTTCTAATTAGGCAGCGTTAATGTAAACCATAATGCTGTCTGCATGCACCTCAGTCATAAATTTTCCAAAAACTTGTCTGGTATATGCTTCCATAATATGTAGATGAGCAAAAATATAATGCAACTACTATCTGTCAGCCTTCACCAAAGCAGCTTTGCTTTAGTACGATATTTAAAACAACCAAATAATGTGAAACTGAGTTTTGTCATTTAGCTCCCAAATGTTAACAATGTTTCACTTTGCCTCTTGACAGTTAATTAAGCCATATCTGTGGCAGTGAAGCGCTTGATTGCCTCATGCTTAGTTATCCTGCAACATGTATATCATATCAAAAAGGTTGACTTCTCTTATAAGTCCCTATGCCAAATAAAAGTGATATTCTGCAAAATCTGTCCATCACCTGTGCTGGTTGATATCCTGCAAGCTTTAGTACCTCAAGGCCCCTCTGCTGAAAATATAGCACCCTGTCGGTGGTGGAAGCCCTACATTAATTTTTCTTCTTAAAACTCAGATTCATTACTGGAGGGTACTGCACTTCTATTTGCAGGGATTGGATTGATGATATATTGGCAGGATTTCATCTTTCTCCCATACTAAAAGTTGGTCAATGGAGATTGTTCCTGTCATTCAGAAAAGGTGGTTAGGGTGAATTCATCCCTCCATGCACAGTTAGAGTAATGGGTTATGTGGAAGGAAATAGAATTTACATACCTGCCCGCATGCTCCCTCTCCTACCTCCTTCTAGGGTCTGGGGCTGCACTGCAGTCACTGTATGGCTGCTTTTCTGGAAAAAAGGCTGCTACCCTTCTATGGCCCTTACTTTAGTTTTTTGGGTCACTAAAGCAGGCTGACTATGAATTTTGGTCAGTTTAGGTAAATAATCTAGTTAAACCCTACAATGAAGACAGTATCTTCAGTTGCTGAAGTAAAGGAAAGAAATATTGTGGTCTAGATATAATATGAAGTTTAGCATACTCCATTAATGGCTTTCATAATAGTCTAACGTATCCCAATAAACTGGATTTTGCTGTCTATCTTTTAAAGCTTCATAGTTAGTTTGCTTGTTTTTCTTTAAGTGGGTCTGGTGCCTTACATTTTTTTTTTTTTTTTTAATTAAGCCTAGTTGTGCATTTCCTGTTTGCCATGACACTGAGGAACGGTGTAGACTTGTGCTCAGCTATGTTCTAGAGGTAAGTTTTCTAATGCTGTTCTGTCCTGGTCAAAATGTGTGGGTTTTGTTATGTTTATATTTAGTTCACCTTCCAAGTAAATACTGAATGAAAGGCTTTTTCTTTTTAAAGGGCTTGAAATCTGTTGACAGCAGTATTAAAAAAGACGGTGACCTTCCTGCAGCCGACCCCAACACCCCAATCCCATTAAAATACGAAGATGAATCCACAAGTGGTGGTCCTGAGTGTCTGGAAAAACAGATGGCTTTGTTTTTAGACAAAAGTAAGCTGAATTGTTTTGCAAATAGGACCTTTTCACCGGCACAGCACACTGCTGCTATTTTATTTTGATCATCTAAACAATGTACTTGTAAATCATCAATTACGCCATGCATTGAAAAAGCAAAAAAAGAATATTGCACACAAACAGAAGTGGAGAATATAGGCCTTTCCTTTTAAATATGAAAAGAAACAGGACAGTAGGGATTCTTTTAGCATATTAAAGATCCTTTTATAGTAAGTACATAAGGTTACTGCATTTTATTGAGATGTGGCTTGCCACTGGCTTCCATAAGGATTTCATTTTGTTCATAGATTGTGATGTAGTGCCCCCTTCAGATTTTTTTTTTTTTTTTTTTGGCAGTGTTAGGTTTTGTCACTTAGAGAAATTATTTTTATAAGACTGTGGATTTTGGCAATAATTTTAGTGTCAACATCATGCTCATTGTTGTGCTACACATGCACATGTTGCCAACATATAAAATGTTAACCAGGATATTATTTGCTAGCCTTGCAGTTATAATTCTGCCTTTTATGCAAGAACAGTAGGAAGTGTTTGAATGAAAATGTCTTATTTGAGTGTGTTTAAATCACTAAAGCTGCAATAGCTTGCATTTACTGCTTCACCATAGTATTGGAGCACCTTGCTATAGTGTTCTGGCTCTATGTAAAATAGCAATAAGACACAGTTATCCTATAACCCTAATTCAAAAAACAAATGTAGGGGTTCTTAGATGCATAATTAAAATTTAATTTTTAGTTAGTTTCCTTCCATTAATCCAGTAGTTTAGTTGAAAGCTGAATTGGCTGCTAAATACTTTTTTTTTTTTGGGGGGGGCGGGGGACTGAAAATGACAAGGTATATTCAGTGGAGGGCAGCTTCTTTTTCTATATTCTTCTTAAGAGTTAACTTTTTAGAATATATATTAAACATTGAAATCTAGTATAAAGAGCTATATCGTGGTGGATGAAATACTAAGAAGATTATTTCCATGAAGGTAGGTAGTGACTATTGCTTCCAAGACATAAAATAATATTGCCAGGCTTTGTCAACTCTTAAACCAAAAAAGTATACTAAAATTGCCCAAGTCTTTCTGAATGAATAATCATTGAAAAGGTCTATTATTTCTCCTCCAATTTTGATTTACAATAGTGTCACTTGGAAGTCAGTGATTTGTAGATCTGCAAATGACATATTGGGTTTTCCTCCCAGTAACTGGTCCAGAATTTAAGACTAAACACACCACCAAATAGCTGCATTACAGTCTGAGCTAGGATAAACACCTAAGCAGTACCTCTGATTTCAGTCTCCCCTTTCAAGCAGCAAAAGGAACTAAAGTCTTTCAGGGTACCAGCTAGTGCTTGGATAATAGAGATTGAATTTAAACTAGACCAAGAAATTTCAAAGATAGGTGAGAAACAAAGTTTCTCCCATTATTGTACCTATGGTTTGTTGCGCAAAACGTGTAGTATCATGCTTCTCCTGAAATCTTTCCCATACATGAAGAAAGAGTTGGGGGCGGGGGAGGGGGAAGGAAGGCAGGATTAACAGCAGTTTTCCCTCAAATTTAATGTCCTAAAAAGAACCTTTGCTGACACCCACTGCACTGTGTGTCTGAACTGTTTAGATTGCCCGTATGATGCATCATACTTGTCCAAAAAAGAGAGGTGTGCTCTTCTCCAGGCTGACTTAACGATGTGGTTCTATAAGCCAAACCCTGGGGTCTGCCTTCCTATACAGAAATGAGTCTCTGGCCTGAACATTGTAAATCTCTGTCTGCTTCAAAGCCCCCTGAACTGGTGAAACAGAAGCCTTTCGTGCCAGGATCAGGACCTTTGGCTCCAAGCAGTGGCGCATTCTGTCTGGTACCAGGGCTATTCCAGCATCAAGGAAACAGCCTCATTAGAAGAGTCGAAGGATGCCTTGGCACTAACAGTGTGGAAGATTTCAACAGTTCCTTCTTCCAGGCAGAAATTGGACAGTACAATTTCCTCATTGCTGGAGATGATCTCAGAACCAGGGAAGCCTCCACTTATTGGCACTTGTCGATTCTGAACTAATACTAGGGTTGTAAGGATTCAGTACAAACCAAAAAAGTCACATTTGTAGATCCGGCTCCAGCCCCGGTTTCAGCAGTTGACAACTGAAGTTGAAGAAGTCGCTGTGGTTCCAGTCAAGTCACAGAATCTGTGACTGCCGTGACCTCTGTGACTAAATCATATTCTTATGGATTAGATTTAAGATTTACTTATTTTATTTTTGTATTTATAGTGGGCTCATTTCAAAAGGATAAACATTCCAGTCAATCAGGAATGATTCCTGGATCCTGGCAGTATAAAATGAAACTCCAGCTGATTCTGAAGTCATCGAAGGCTTATTATGTTCTTTCTGATGCTGCTATGAGTCTTCAGAAATATGGAAGAGCATTACGATACATTAAATTAGCTTTACAGTGCCATGGTAAGTAACTGGAATATTTTCTTCTTAAACTGTGCACATACACAAACTGGCAAATACTTCTGCCACACATTGAAAGTCTGTGGCATCTGAGGACTGAATTGGGCACATAAATCCCAAGCTTTTAACAAATAGACTATGGTAAAGAACTGGCTTGGGCAGGTTGGACACAGGGAAGCCTTTTAGTTTGGATCATAGGTTTCTTCTGTCTCATTCCCTTTGTCCTCATTACAAAATGATCACAATTTGCACAAGTGGCAGTTTCACTTTGAAGGCAGAGGGGCAGGACTCAGCGTATAGATGGCAGAACTCGGTGTATAGACTGGGACTTGAAGTCTGGTGCCTGGAATGTGTGGAAAAGCTAAAATAGCACCTTTATTCATTATACTTGGCTTGAGCTATTCTTATACATTCCTCATTTTCAGAAGTGCTATATTCACTCAGAAACTTTAAGTAGATACCCATAGAGTGGAGTGCGTCCCCAACTAATACTGTGGCTTTGAGTAGAATGATGGAGAATATTCTGATTCTGTTTCCTGGTTATAACACTGAGTTTGAATAATCAGAAAATATAATGGCTTTAAAGTGAAATTCTATTCTGTTTTTTTTAAAAAAAAAAAGTGCATTGCGATTTGCCATATTCATTGTCTTTCAATGAATTGTGATCAAGCTCTATTTGTTAGTAAAAATATGTGAGGGGAATAGTTTCTAATTGTCATCCCTAGAAAATCAGTCTGAGATCTGAAAGTCAAACTCTTCTTCCTGGTTCATACATCATCTTTAGTAATAAAAATTCTGCAGGCCAAATCCTATTGTCTTCAGTGGTTTTACACAGTTATAACTGAGGGAAGGTTTAGATCTTGCGTTTGTAGCTTAGTCAACAGTTCTGTATGAGCAGGGATAGATTTCAGTCCATCTTCCTTATCTGTAATTGCTGTGCAGTGTTAACAGGGATAAAAAGTAGTATCTGACTCGGACTACATACAGGGGTCAGAACTTGTTGTGTAAAATGTCACCAATCTTACATGGTCACTCTTCTACGAATAGTTAAATTTGGATTCTACATGTCTCAAGTCTTTCAGTGCTTAATTTTGCTTTTTTGGGTTTTTCCCCCTACCAGATACTTACTGCTGCCTCTGCACCAATATGCCTGCTGAAGTGCTACTGTTTCTTTGTCAATGTTTAACCCTTTGTGGTGATATCCAGCTAATGCTTGCCCAGAATGCAAATAACAGAGCTGCGTATCTTGAAGAATATAACTACCAAACAAAAGAAGATCATGAAATATTGCACAGTCTTCATAGAGAATCCAGCTGTCAAGGTATAACATCAAAATAATAATATATTTGGCTGAATTAGTGTGGTCCTGTCAGCCAATACTTATCCCACAGTGTTTCCTCAGATTTTGGCAAAACAGTATAGTATATCACTTCTGGGATGGGAGAACCTTTTGGTGCTTTGGTGCTATTTCTTTCTTGTCAAAAAGAAAGCTGAACATTATAAATTAAAATAGCTTTTTAGGAATATGACTTTTCTGGAGAGTATGATAAAATCATGTACTTTAGATATATCTAGAGGTTTTTTTAAAAAATTCTTTACATCTTTCAAGTAATGGCCAAATTCTGCCTTTCTTTAGACTCTGTGGAACCCCTTTGATTTTTGGGCACAACTCAGTCATTTTATCAAACCTTTACTACTACACTTTTTTCATAGTCCCTAAAATAAATCAAATTTGTTTAGAAAGAATTTATAATTGACATGCAGTTTTTGCTGTTTGTTTTCCAGTATTTGCGTGGGCCACTGACTTGTCTACAGACTTGGAATGTCAGCTTTCAGTTAGCTGCAAATGCTATGAGGCAGCTAATGAAATCTTGCTTTTTAGTAACTTAAAAAAACAAAATCCAGAGCAGCATACACAAGTCCTAAAGAGGATGGGTAACATCAGAAATGAAATTGGAGTATTTTACATGAACCAGGCTGCTGCAGTGCAGACTGAGAGAGTGGGTACGTATTATTATTATTTTTTTTTGCACTTGTTGCATACACTATTCTATTCAAAGGTTTACATCAGTGAAGCAGTGTAACAGTGATTATCATTTTCAGCAACAGTGTTTGAGAGAGGCCTCCTGAACTCTCCTTTCCAGGAATAATGGGAATTTCAAAGAACTTCTTTGTAACAGATACTCTCTCCTGGAGTTAATGGTATATTAGTGCTTCCATTATAAACAGTGTTTTTCAGGGTACTCAAACTTAAATGTGAACACCTTAGTCTGTACTAAAATATGGAATATAAGACTCTGGAGAATCTTTATAGTAGTTATAATTCCCTGGAAAAAATAAGAGAATACTAGCACAATTCTCCTCACAAAAATGCCCCCAAAATGTCAGGCTATTATTGTAGGATATTATTGCCAAATTTCTGATTTGATGATTACTTTTCTGTCCTTTCTTTTTCTTTAACAGAATAGTATTTAGCTGAAATCGAACCTTAATGGTAAACTTTAAGCAATTGATTATTAAACAATTTACTGATGGTTACTTCATAGCATAGTATCTGAGTTATTTTTATCTACTTACTATGTCTTTCCTACTGTAAGTATCTTTGAGGTAATTGAGTAAATTAATTGTCTTTTTAATGATCTTTGTCTTACCAGCTCTCTGTTAACTTTCAGTGGTTTTTGACTTAATGTTATCAGAAGGCACTGACCGTTTTCAGCAATATAGTTCAGGGTACCGTTTGTTGGCTTATTCAAAATTTCAACCTCTTTGACACTAACCACAAAGGATACATCATCGCTAGTTGCCAACAGATAATGGATTAAGTTTTCCTTTGCTCTGGCCAAGACCGAGCACTCTTGGTGAACTATTAAATCTTCAGTCTTGACTTGTATGCTTTTCTGGAATTTAACACTATATAGAAACATGAGAACAATAATTTAATATAGATGTTGATGGTTTAAAAATCTTTTAAGAAGCTTGAATTAAATTGTAAGACCTCTTTTTCCTTTGATCTAGTGAGCAAAAGTGTATCTACAGCAGAGCAGCAACTGTGGAAGAAAAGCTTCTCTTGCTTTGAAGAAGGGATTCATAACTTTGAGTCAATTGATGATGCAACCAATTCTGCTCTTCTTTTATGTAACACTGGAAGACTGATGCGAATTTGTGCTCAAGCACATTGTGCTGCTGGAGGAGATTTTAAGCGAGAATTTTCCCCAGAAGAGGCCCTTTACTATAATAAGGTAAAAGGACTGTTGATCAGATCGCAGTTCCTCGCTTAAAAGAATGGGCCTTGCTATTTTGCAGTGATTTCCCACTAAACATGTACATAAAAATACATTTCTCTGGATGGATCACTTGCTGTAGTTCAGCATTTTCAAACTAATCTTTATTGTGGGCAGTGGAGGATTAGCCCCTGGGCCAGCTGGGCCCATGGCCAGGGGCCCTGGTCAATTGGGCATGCCCCGATCCGCTCTGCCCACCCGGCGCTCCTGCCAGGGAGCGGAGTTAGGGTGCGGGGGCTTCCCCTGGCAGGAGGGGTGGGCGGAGTGGAGCAAGCCCCCGTGACCTGATCCTACTCTCCCATGGCAATAGCGCTGAGGTGTGTGGGGGAACTGCAGGCGGAAGGGGTGGGGAGGGGCCCCACTTGCTCTGGCCCAGGGCCCCACAAATTCATAATCTGCCTCTGATTGTGGGGTTTTACCTTTGGATTTAGACACACTGATTTCTAAGCACTTTGAAATGGCAGAAATGTTATGACTATTTAAAGTAAAGCTTTAAATGTAGAAACTAAAAATCTTTTGTAATTTTTGTGTATTGATTTCATATTATTTGAAAGTGGTATAGGAAAATACTAAGAATAAACATAACTAAAAAAGGAGCTCGCTATGAAAAAATAACAGGTATACGTTTTGTCAGTTACAAAAAGTGAAGTTGGCAGTAGATTTTTTTTTTTTTTCCTGCCCTCCCTCCCCCGACAAGCAGGCAGTTGCTCTCATAACTGCATGCTTAATTTGTGAGTGCAATTTCTGTGAAGCAATGTGCTGATTTCAATATGTGCACACAGTCACTTACACATAGTCATTTACATGTGTAATTACACATTCAAATTAAGTGTGAAGTGGCATGTCTGAGTTTAGAAAATCTGACCCTTAGTATTTTGATTAGTAGTACTTATTCCAGATCTGATAATCTGTAAAAAGATTGCTGTTACCTTGCTTACCTGATGTTATACACATAATTTAGGAGGTAAATAATTTTGATATTTCTCAACATATGTATTTCTGTTTGTCCCAGGTCTATAATGTCCCTTGTCCCTTGTTTTTGAAGGTTACATATGGCAATAATATTGGGACTTGGAAAGTGGTATTTAACATATGACCTTAAACTAACATTAAACTCTTTAAAAAAACTACTTTTTTTGTCTTTTAGGAACCATATAATTTTATATTTTAAACATTCAAAAAGTGTATTCAAAATTGAGTTTTCAGATTAGCTATAAAACAGTCCTTAATGGAGTTTAGGACCTCAGTTAAAGGAGAGCAAAAATTGTGAACATATCTGATGGAAACACTATAACCAATGAACGTAAAGATTACCCTTGCTATAGTTAAATATTGTCCTTTTTAGATTTTGCAGCATTCATTTAATGATTGGACAGATCTCTAAGCTACTAGGAGAAGCTGGGGACATTCAGTCTTCTCCGTCTCATTGCTGACTGATTGGTAAAGGTCTCAGAAGAAAGTAACATACATTTAAATAGCACTTTTAATTCAAAAGGATTCTCAGGGCTTCCTGAAGTACATAGAATACCACTGATATACTGTTAAAGTAGAATTTGACAACACTTTTTAAGGTAGAGGGATCTTTTTGACCTGAACACTGGGACCCCCCAACTCTCATGAATAATGCTATGGAATCTTTAGTATTTGTATAAACAAGACCTCAGTGTGTTAGGTCTTGGGCAGAAATCCTCCTGGCCCTCGGTGGGCTCAAAATACCCAAACTGGACAGTTCATTTGTTCAGGAAAAAGAGTTGGATAGCCTTTGCAGTCTCCTGTACATGAAGCCGGGCTCTGCTGCAGTGTCTTTGTAGTATGTTGGAGGTAGGCTTGCGTGTGTACAGGGAAGCTGGATGGACCATGGCTAGGGAGTGTCTAAAGTACACCACATTTCCCATGTTTGTGGGGACTAGCTGCTCATTGTATAATGTACTCTGCTTCCAGGATTGGGTAGATTCGGTCCCTGCCCTTGTGTAGCTCCCTTGTACCAAGCCCTCCCTTCTACACAAGAGATAAGGATTTTATCTTCGCTTAATTTTGCTTCCATTTCCATACCTACACACTATAATATACAACACAAATTATGTTTACATTTTTAGTCTGAATTAAACTCCAATTTTGTATTTGCATGATATTGCCAGTTGTTAGATGTAGGAGATGCATGATTTAAATAGATTACAAAAATGATTCTGAGGAAAATGCTAAGAAAATGTCCAGATGAGTTGTGAAATGCTTCCATATTAGAATGAGTAGAGGATACTGGATTGTTACCACTTACTACGCTATAAACCCGTGTCAATAACTACTGCTTTACTACACATTTATTGTATTCTATAGGCTATCGATTACTATCTGAGGGCTTTAAGATCACTGGGCAAAAGAGAGATGCATCCAGCTGTTTGGGATTCTGTGAACTGGGAACTGTCCACTACCTATTTTACTATGGCAACTCTGCAGCAGGATTATGCACCATTATCTAGAAAGGCTCAGGAACAGGTAATGAAAGAGGATTTATAATAACATCCACTGAAACAAACATTCTTCAGGGTTTCTTTTGTTTGTTTTTATTTATTTATTTATTTATTTATTTTGAAGAACAAGCAGAATGGTAGAGAACTCCTGCTCTGAGCCAAAGTGCATATATAATTTGTAAATCTTTATAGGATAAAAACTGTTGTGGAGCAGCTAACAGAATACGGCACATTAAGAAGAGTACACCGTAAATAGTTATATTGTCATATCTCCTTTTTTCTTTTGTAGAAACTAAAATATAAACTGTTATGTAAACATCTACAACCTGTTCTTTCATATTGGGTCTTTGTTATTTCAAAGTAAATGTTTTGACACTGCATCATGAAATCTTGTTTTTGTAGATAGAGAAGGAAGTTAGTGAGGCCATGATGAAATCTTTGAAATACTGTGATGTTGATACAGAGTCTGCACGACAACCCCTCTGCCAGTATCGGGCTGCAACTATTCACCACAGACTGGCTTCCATGTATCATAGTTGCTTGAGAAACCAGGTAATAGTCCAGAATTTTGAGATTTTTTTTTTTTTCTTGCGTGCTGTAATTTGTGCTCTGTATCTTCTTAGCATATGCGCAATATGCCTCAGGTGGCACGCAACCAGGATTCATCATCAAATTTGGTCCACTCACTAGCTTCCCCGGCTTGGGCTGGGTACTGACGAGGAGTGCAATGTGTATGTGTGTGTATATATAAAAATATAAATACAGTATGTGTACGTTATACTCCTGTTTATCTGAAACCCTATTATCTGAACACCTGCATTATCGAATCCCTTCCTTGTTCCCCATGTATCTCATTCTGCGGGACAAGGGAGGGATTTGGATAATGCGGCATTTCGGATAATAGAGCAGAAACCCCTGGCCAGGATCGTGAGGAGGATGACTAGCCTGGCTATGAGGGAGGCCCCCTTGCTGCTGAATGGCCCCTGCAGGAGTGCAGGGAGCACTCTGCAGCCCCCGTCACGGGAGTGTCAGCAGGGACATGACAGCAGAGCTATAGAGGGCTTCCTGTCTTGCCACAGGGCTGGTGACAGCCGATCACTGCAGACACAAGATGCGGTCTTGGAAGGGAGAGCAGAGTCCTGGCTGGGGGTAGGGGGACTCTGTTTTGCCCCACATCTGGTGAATGTAGGGATCTCATATCAGTGACAGTGCGGGATCCCTCTGCAGCCATACTGTTATGGAAGTGAGTGAGCTGGGCAGAGCAGAAAATCCAGGGTAAGACTGCGAGGAGGATAACGAGCCCCCAATTACAGGGGAGGCCACCTCGCTGCTGAATGGCTCCTGTTCTCTCGATTATCTGAACACCCGATTATCTGAACACCTGATTATCCTAATAAAATCCATGCCCTCCATGCTAGTCAGATAATGGGGAGTATGCAGTATATGTATACATGGGTGATATTTTTAATGATTATAATCTAAAGTGGATTTTTGTTTACAAATCCTGACCTATGAAATTTGAGCTCTTTTAAGCAAGGGCTGTCACTGTGTTTGCATACTGCCTAATACAATGAGGCCCAACCTGATCATGGCCTCTAGCATTACCACAATATAAATGTTTAATAAAACACATTCTGCTCTCTTTGAAGACGGGCAGTTTCTTCGCCTTCCATGGCATTCATCTGATTTTTTTGCTGAAGGTCGGTATTCATAGCCGTGGGTTATTTTCTTATAAAGAAATGGTGGCTTAAAAAGTGCTTGTTGCTTTCTAACTTTATGTTGCTTTTGCACACACATTACACTGTTTACATATGGATTCAAATTGTGGTTACATAAGGCAGTAGATTCAGAGATTAATTTAGGATTGTACACACATCTTCAGTGGACATATATATATATGTAATATTGAACATGGGAATGTCTGTATACTTTTGGTTTGATGTTTTCTCAAAGAAGTTAAATGTCATGACTCATTTCAGTTTTTCAATATTATTATATAAACAAAAGTCAAAAACACTTCATTATATGAAAACAACAATGCGGAGTTGTAGGCTTGAAACATTAAGCAGTCAGAAGCTTGCAGAGTTGCAGGCTACTAGTCCAGGTCCGTTTGGCCACGCAGCATTCTGTAGCTGAAGACCAACTCTGGTGTAGTGGATAGACCGAGCCTATTGCTCAGTTTTGAATGGATGTATCCAAAGTTTGAAAAGATTTGTCCTGAACGTGCTGGACACTAATGTAATGGCACCACTAGTGCTTTGAAGTCAGATGGATTATCAGCATTCTTCAGATTTTTTCCACCTTTGTTACAGCGGAAAATTGTCCTTGATAATGGATGAGAACATTTTATTTTTGAATTTGGAGCTTCTACTTTAATTGCAAATAAAGGGAGAAAGTTGTGATTTTTGCTGAGCAACCACTGCTTTGCAATTTCTTCTTGTTCACCTGAGCATTTCTTTCCTGTGTATTTTGGATGAAGGAGGATGGGCAAGATGTGTGCAGGAGTAATTGCCTCATGCAATCTCTCTTGTACTTTTGCTTTGTGTGGTGCAAGATCTTTCTTCATCAGTAGATCCAGGAATATTTCGCATACAACAGCAATTGTTGATATGTCTCTTTAAGTGCCAGAGCAACTGGTTTCAATTGACTGATTGAGTTCTGTGCTTCTTGGTAAATTCCTTGATTATTAATTATACTGACCACTTTGTCTTCACATTCTGCCTCATAATCACTCACAATCCTGAAATAATGCAGCCAGTTTTTAATGTGTTTCCAGGCATGATATTTGACTGTTCCATCATGTGTTACCAGGGATTTGGGGTTTTACAGATCCAGATTCTTGGCCTTCTTTTAACTAGGCTGTAGGCTGATGGTGATTTATTTATTTATTTATTTATTTATATTTTGTAAATCTACAACATTTACACCAAATGCTTTGATGAAAGTCTTGTCAAGTAGATTTAGCCATTGTGATGCACATCAGTACGTAACCCATATGTTGTCATCTTGTTCCAAATTACTTCCCATACTTTGCATCTTTTTCTGTGTCTGTCAAGTAGCTGTTAGCATCACAATCGTGCAGTTCATTTGCTAATGCCTTGGCTTTTCTTGTCAATGTTGCACAGTACTTTCCAGTCTTATTGCTTCCACTATCAGCCGCTGATACAGAAATCGCAGTATTCCCTATCTGCACACAGTTAGCTATCACTGGGTCATTGTGCACATCACTCCAGCTATCTTGTAATAATGTAACTGCTTTTTCATGTATTTCATTGAGTGTTTCCACACTCAAGTCATCAGTAACTGCATCTAACAGTTCATCTGCTACCTGCTTTCGATGGAGTGCTTTGTAGCCTGGCCTGAGACAGCTGATCATTCCTTGAAAAGTTGATTGGTCAGCAACAGAAAAGGAAATATTACAGCATGATAGAGTGTTGGGCGCTAGCAGATGAGCCACCACTCTGATCGCTTTGGCACCCATTAACGTGGGAAGCATGGGGGAGATGAAGAATTAATTGGCATACCAGCTAAAGATTGATAAAAAGAGACAAGAAGGAAATGCTAAGGGGGGAAGGGTGAGGAGAGGAACAGGGATAGCTGAGCCTAGACTGATGGAAATCTCAGAGACGTTGGATGTCTGCTCCTCTCAGACCCTGAGGTAAGGGATTAAGATACAAAGGACACTGTAAATAACATTGCTGCATGGAACTGTAAAGGTGTTGGTGGAGAGAACATAAACAAACTATGTAACATTGCTACCAACTGGCAGAGTCTGAGCAGGTTTCTGTGTTACCAGAGCGCAGTAGCGGTGTGTTTCCTGTTATGTATTGCCATTTAAAAAAAAAAAAAAAAAGATTCTCAAGTTCTTTTGTTTTGGTTTTGAAAGAGTATTGTTTCAAACATATCCATATGTGATTTAAAGAAGTGATAATTCATCCTCATTGTCTTTGGGCAACCTGGATCTGGCTTTCTTTTGATGTACTTGGCAATGGCAATGTGGTGTTGTTAGTACTTTCATCCTCAGTCTGATTCTGATACTTGCATACGTTTCAGCCAAAGTCAGTGGTTCTGGTGTCTTTATTCTTTCAACTGCATTTTGCCATAATGTTTCCTCATATTGTCTGCCTTTCTACACACTCTTCCTTTTAGTTTCTGTATCTAAGACTCTCTTTGTCATCTTCATGAACTTTCTCAAAATAGCCATGAATTGGGTCAAGTGGTTGTCCATCTTTGCTCCTGTTAGAATATTCTGACTTGAGTCCTCACTGAGTTCAGGTGAAGCGGTTGTACTCCAGCCAGATCAAGAGACAGAGTACTAGACTGGACAGTTTATCTTAAACAGAAACTGAAATTTCTGAGTCTCGGAATTCCCCTTCTTTATTTGCTCAACAAACATATAATTTTCATTGCCCGACAAAGAAGGGAAATTCTCATATTCAGAAGGTTTTTGTTTGAGGTAACAAAGACAATAGCATACAACTTTAGATTGATGCTGTTTTTGTTTTATTTTCTTTAATTGAAAATATAGACTGTTACTGCAAAACTATTATCAAATAGCTAAGTATTTTTTAGTAATTTCCATTGGTATATTCTAAGAATAATTTTATGTTTCCTGGTTTAAATGGGTATTTACCAGCGCACTGTCTTAAACTAGCTTTTCCTGGGAAATTGCCGACCCTACATTCTTCCCCCCCCCACCCCCAAATTTCACAATTGTGGATTGAGCAGAAGAGTGATTGTGTCTGTGCCCTGCCCCCCCAGGCAGTTTTTTTTTTTTTTCACTGTTACGTGAATGCCTAAACACTTACTACATAATGTACTTCTGTTACAGGTTGGCGATGAGCATCTAAGGAAACAGCATCGAGTATTAGCTGAACTTCATTACAGTAAAGCAGTGAAGCTTTTTCAATTCTTAAAGGATGCACCCTGTGAGCTCCTTCGTGTGCAGTTGGAAAGAGTAGCATTTGCAGAGTTTCAGATGGCAAGTAAGTTGGACTACAAATAGAGAATCTCTTGAAAGTTTATCTCCTTCACCAATGGAATATGGTGCAGTAAAAGATATTCCTTAACCACCTTTTCTTTTTAATATCCTGGGACCAATATGGCCACAACTACACTAAAATTGTTACTGTCCATTTCCCCATTTTCTTGAGAAAGTAATAATCTTCTACTGTTTTGGGACACAACCACACTCTGGGAAAGACCTATTTTAGTCCATTGCCCACTTGTGAAATTTTCAAACAAGCACCTTTGTGCTTTCTCCTGTGCTGTCCCCACCCATTTGGGAGGCACTCCCCATAAGTATTATCCACCTTTAAAATGCCTCCTTAGTAGTCTCCTCTTTCCACAATGCCTCTCCTCACCCCAAAAAAAACCCCAAAAACTAACTCTTGACAACAGCTAGGCTGCTGGAGTGCTGAGACCACTGCCTGTCATGCTGACCAGTCTTGTTATATGGTGTACTTGTACTTCCCTGTCTGTATCCATCTGTTGCCTCTTGTCTTATACTTTAGACTGTAAGCTCCTTTGAGCAGGGGCTGTCTGTATTGTGTATGTACAGCACCTGGTACAGTGGGACCCTGGTTCATGACATGGGCTCCTAGGCACCACAGTAATACAAATGATAATAGGTTTGTAAGACACACTGAGATCCTTGCATGAAAGTAGCTGTATTAGTCCAGAGCTCATGTCTCTCTCATTTTAGGTCAAAACAGTAGTGCTGGAAAATTAAAGACTCTGTCTGGGGCTCTAGACATATTGATAAAGACCCAGTGTGCATTCCAGCTGATCAGAAAGGAGCTTTTAGCTGAATGTGAACAGGTAAGCAAAAGGACAAGTGGTCTGATTATCTATTGCTTTGCACCTTGTGTAGTCTCTTATACCTTTTCATTTGGGAATAAAATACTGGTTTTTAAATTGTAATTGAACTATTCTTTAAATATTAAGCTATCACAGTTCATCTTCAGGTTTTTGTTAAATTCTCTTCGTTGTGTCTGGATTGTCCTGCCTGGCCCTTGAGTTCCCGCCGGGGAGGCTAGCCCCTGGCCCCTCCCCTGCTGTCCCCCCCCCCCCCCCCACTGCCATGCGAGCAGCGCTCTGGGCAGCGGGGCTGCGTGCTCCTGCAGGGCAGTGTGGCAGCGTGTCTGGCTCCGGCCGAGCGGCTGCCAGACATGCTGCTCTGAGTGGCATGGTATGGGGGTCGGGGGGTTGGATAAGGGGCAGGGGTGCAGTCAGGGGACAGGGAGCGGGGGTATTGTATGGGGCAGAAGGTTCTGGGGGGGGGCAGTCGGGACAGGGAGCGGGGGGGGGGGGGTGGGATAGGTGAGGGAGTCCCGTGGGGCCTGTCAGGGGGTCGGGGTAGTCAGGGGACAGGGAGAAGGGGGGGTTGGATTGGGGGTGGGGTCCCGGGAGAGTGGTTAGGGTCTGGGGGTCCCGGGAGGGGGTGGTCAGGGGACAAAGAGCAGGGAGGTTGGATGGGTTAGGGGTTCAGAGGGGGGCAGTCAAGGGACGGGAAGCGGGGGCCAGGCTGTTTGGGGAGGCACTGCCTTGCCTACCCATCCCGCCATACAGTTTTGCAACCCCAATGTGGCCCTTGGGCCAAAAAGTTTGCCCACCGCTGTTCTATAGGCACAAAGAGAAGGCATAAGTTAAACAATCTTATGTTTTGAGGCTAAACCCATTTTGGAATCCTGTCAAGTTCTGCCTTGTCAGACAGCACCAGTACAGTTGGAGGTCTAAGCAGAACTGAAGTTCTGCATTAAAATGTTGAGGACAAAAATAGTATACCCAAACCTCGTTATATATTATTGGCATGACATATTGTAACTCGGTCAGATGAATTCAAGTTTATAAGACTAGTTTTAATGTAATCCTAGTAACACTGGACCTAACTGTAGTTTTATTAAAGCTAATTGCCAACATTTCAAAGAGAAATGTAGTTCTGAATTCTCATAGTTCTGCCGAGATTGATTGGGACTGATGTATTTCTGCATAACGGGACATGATGAGTCTTTCCTTTCCAGTAGTAGTCATCATCTATAGTACACTTATTGATCTTCTGAAGTCTTTGAGAGTTGCATATAAGCTTTTGAACGAGGTTTATATTTTCCACTAAGATCCACCATGTCACTCAAGTGTTAACAGTTTTGAAGGTCATTTGCAGTTGAGCCCTATCAGCGGGATCCTGATGGTTGAATAAGTAAATATTGCTGCTTATGCTGAGATACATTTGTCATTATCCAATGGCAATGATAATCTGAGCAAGATACTAAAATCCACGCTTTCCCATTATTTTCATAACTAAATTTGATCGAGTACATCAAAAAAGTCACAGCCAGCCTTATGTAACTGGTGAAAATGCTGCTGTAAGTTACTACCAAAACAATGTCATAAACAGCATGAAATAATAGCCTTGACATTAACATTGTATATTTTAACAAGTGAATTAAATTGAAATTGTACTATTTGAAACTGATTTAAAAATATAATTTGCTAGCTGGGTTAGGTGAAATACCTTTCTGTTTTTTAGATAAATGAGGACGTGAAAAGTAGTGATGAGAAGACACCACCTGGTGACTCCTCTTCTAACCTTAATAAAGATGAAGTAATAAAACTCCTCAGTATATTTGAATCTCGATTGTCATTCCTCCTCCTCCAATCAATTAAATTGCTAACGTCAACAAAAAAGAAAATTGGGTAAGTTGAGACTTGTTAAGTTTTGGTAAGATGCATCCTGGATTATATGCATTGTAAATTTGATTCTATACATATTATACACATGCAAGAAAATGCAGTGTTTGTATATGTCATTTGTATTTTTTGGAAAGATAATTTGTATGTGTGCATGTGTAAATGATCAAGCTACATCTCAACTCTGACTTACTCTTCTGAGTATTTACTATTTTGTGATTTGTGTAACTGAGGGAATGACCTAAAAAAATTGTCTGCCCTTTTGTGTGGGCAGATTCTTGTATCTGTTGTTTCCAAAGAACTGCCTAAGATCACGAGAAGAGAAAATAAAAACAACCTATGAATGGCCGTAACAAAAAGAAAAATGATCAAAACTTTATATTGTCCCTGGTAGATTAGAGAGAGGGAGTGTCTGTTTCACCATGTTTCATAATGTCTATCTGTCCCTCATCCCAGGAGGGGGGGAAGAGGGTGTGTGCGCGCGGGGAAGGTGCGTGCACATGTACAGAGATCATCTATAACTTGCACTGCAATCACCTGTTGGCAGGTAGCCTAAAATCTCTGACTTTTGGCATCATCTTTCTATAGTGATATATTGTTTGTGCCGCATGTTAGGTGGATGTGCTTTCCTTTGACATGGGTGGGTCTACCTTACGTTTCCACCTATGACAGAACATTGCTAACAGACCCTGGGATACCCATTGCAAAGTACGGAATTTTGCGGATGATGATGTAGTTTGAAGTATGACATTTACGGTATGCTGAAGTCCCCACTACAGCTAAAAAATATGAAGTGATGTTTTTATGTGCAAATTTGGGGCTAATGCTTAGCAAGGTTGAACTGTATATTTTCTAAAATAAGTATTGGAGTGGCAGCCAAAGGATTATCTTTTTTTGTGTCAGCATTTCCTTATGTTCTCAAACAGTATCTCACCGCTAGGATTTAAATCAAAACAAAAACATGGCCTCTTTCTTTCTTTTCTTTTTCTTTTTGAGTTGACCTTAAAGTGCTCTCTAGAATAGAGTTGTGGCAGTGTAATGATTGCCGACACCAGGATCACTCCTCTTGGATGTAATTATATTTAATCTAGCCTAGGGAGAGCCAGAAAATACATTCTATCCCATCAGCTGCAAATATGTGGTGACCTCATCAGCTGAGACTGTGTAGACACTATGGCAGCTTGTAGAGCATCAGAAATAGCATAAATAGTAGCAAAAAATCACCTTTTTGGAGTCATGTTTACAAAACCTGTTCTACCAGCTTGTTCCAGTCTTGTGTACATTGACAGTTTTTTTTTCTTTATTGTTGAATGCTGTATTAGCTGCACAGTTGGCATTAAGATCGAAGTACTGTATTTTCACATTAGAATACAGTCGTTGGCCAGGGTTTAAGCAGCTGTTATGTTGGATGCTGTGTGGCTAAATGCAATTTAGGGAAGTATCCATCCTCCTGTATACAAGGACCATAAAGCAGAGTGGGGAGAGATGTATATATGGAAGGACAAAAGACTAGAAAAGAAACTGACTTTTTCTATGTAGCAGCAGTAAGGTGCCTTTAATTTTTAAAAGCATCCACAGGGTGGCAGTGTAAATATACGCAATGCCAAGGACCAGAGTATAACTATAATCCGTCTTTTTAAACAAATTGATGTGCAGGGTAATTGACTAACACTAGTAATTGTGTTGGTTCTGTGCTATCATACTTCATAGCCTTGAAGAGGGTGTGATGTCAGAGTAGAATATTTAGGGTTTCTTTTCCCATATACTGTTCTAATCACTAATATTCTGTTTAAATTGATAGGCTGTATACATGGTACATACATTTCAATTTAATTATGTTATAGTGTTTAATTTTTCAAGGTCTGCAAAATAAAAGCAGAATGCTATTGCCATACAAACTTAATACAGCTAATGTGTGTCATTCAAAAACTGTAGAAGTGCTTTGAGGGTAAGTCAAATTCTCTTTTCTCTCTAACCTTTTTACATGAACTGGGTATACAATATTTGCACATTACATTTTCTGTCTATAGGGTGAGGGGGGAATGCCTACCCTCCCCCATGCCTCCACACCAATGGTTAGCTTGGTCAGATTGGAAATTGAGTAATTGCTCTTGTTGATCCATGGTTATTGATCCACTCATTCAAGGGGAATGCAGAAGGGAATTTTTTACCTCATCTTTGAAACTGAGGTGCTCAAGCCACAAAAGTTACAATCTGGCTATAACCCTGCATAAAGCAAGATGTCTTTAAAAATTAAGTGCTTAAGCAGAACTGAATTTGGCTGTGTAAAATTGTGAGCAGGGGAAAAGTAATTCAAAGTGATGTTTCATCCTGGGCATTTTTGTAATTTATCCTGGAAATAGCTTGCATTTCAGTGCCTTTTTTTTTTTTTTTTTTTTTGATTGAATACCTGTTCTCTGTGTTAAATAAACCTGACACTGCTTTGTGCCAAATGTTATGAACTAATTGCTGCTTTATTTCTTGGCAATTCTTGATGGATTTACAATTAAACCAACTAGTCACATATATTTAAAAAAAATATATACCTTGTTTTTTCTAAAATTTTAAAAACTGGCTTTTAGAGTTTTATTTCCTAACATGGCATAAATGTACTGGAGAAGGGGAAGCCAGTTTAGGGATTCAGAGAGAAAGGTAATACAGTTGAAGCGATGAGCCAGCAAAATTATCTTAGCATCCGTGTTTTGAATGGATAAGTGGGGCAAGATGGCATTTGTCAAGGCCAGAAAGGAGAAGGCTGCTGTAGCCAAGACACAAGATAATGAGGGACTGGATAACATATTTAGCTGTGTATGGAGAGGAAAGGCAAGATCCTAAAGAGATTATGTAAGAGAAAGCGCTGGGTCAAAGATGATGATGCCCAGATTACAGGCCTGAGTGACAGGGAGAATGATGGTGGTGCCCATGGTGGCAGAGAAAGCAGAAGGGCTTGTGTAGGGAAAGATTAAGAGTTTTGGGTTGGCCCCACTGAGTTTAAACTGGTGGCTCAATGGTCATGAAGAGCTGTCAGAAAGGCAGGCTGAGATTTCTGTTTGGAGACAGGTAGCATGGAGTAATAGAGATGGCACTTGAAGTCATGTTTGTGCATATGCTGCCCAGAGACCATAAAGGAAGATGACAAGGTGAGGATCAGAGGCCCATAGGACTTTTTCTGAAAGCTGGAATAGGGATGAGGTGGATACTCTGAATGAAACACTGAAGGAGTGATTAGAGAGGTAGTGGGAGAACCAGGAGTCATGGAATCCCAGGGAGAACAAGATTTTGATGGTGTGGGTAGTCAGTTTTAATAAATTAATAATTTGCACAATGTAATTGTTTATGCTTTGATACAATGTAATAGTTCAGGATATCTATGGTTCCTTTTTCAGTGGCAGTAATGAAGAGGAGGAAGTTCTTAAGAACAACAAGCAAGTTTACTCCCTTTTATTGCGTGCAACTGCCAACAAAAGTGTGACTCTGCTAGCAAGAATAGAAGTCATTTTAAATTTGCTGGGGCAGCTGACTCAGAACAGCGAAGCCGATAAGACAGGAATTCGGTGACTTACTAAATATAAAACTGCTACAGATAGCAGAAATATCAGTGCCTTGTTAAACATGGGGTCAGTGGTTTTGTCCCATGTGGTGCTTAGTTTTATTGAAGTTGAGGTAAGCATTGCCTATTTATAACATGGTACAGCTGGGAAAGAACAGGAGTTCATTGCTATCCCATGACAGCTCAGTTATGATTTGGTTATTAATGTTTTTACATTTGTGAAGTGCTAAAATTGAAATCTAGAGGTAAAGCTCCCAATCTTTAACATTTGAGAAATACAAAGTTGATTTCTCTGAAAAGCAGTGGGCTTTGCAGTGATGCAAAATAAAATGTTTAGCATAAAAATGTAATCTGTTACAGTTGGATCAGTTTGATATTTTTTGTATAAAATGTTACTTCGTAAGCAAAGCGGTATTGGAAGAATTTTTCCAGTAATGTTAACTGAAACTGTACAAAGAAATTTCCCTTATATATGCAAACATATTTCCTTTTTAACTACAGTTAATACCATGCACAAAAATAAATGTGTGCCTTTTTAGCTTCAATACAAGATTTTTCACAGATATTAGCCTTTTCTGGAATGTCATTTTCACCACAGAGTGAAATGGATTTAGCTGTATTTTGATTTTTTGGATCAGGAATAGTATTATCCTCTTCTTCAAACTTGAAACTGTGAATAAATGATAAAGCATATTTTAAATACATTTTATTTATTAAAACTAGAACATACAAATCTGAGTGATTTATTTTTTTTATTGCCATCATTTAATGTTTCTGTCCAAGAGATCACAAACTCCCCAATCGCATTGAAAACAGGTTTAAAAAACACAGGCCTCGTTTTCATATGTGCTGAGCATCCATAGCGCCGAGTAACTTCACTAGGAAATCTGAAAATCAGGCTTTAGTCTCATGTCAATATGTTAGGACTTAAAACATGTAGCTATCTCTCCCAAAGTGTCAATGAGGAATTCAGAAGCATGAGCTACGAAGTCACTTTTACTAGTGTTGCTCTATAAATTAGANGCCAAAGAGTAAAACCCTGTTTTATATGCTATCAGCTACCCACTGTGGTTTTCTATGTGTGTGTCTGTGCGCACGCACGCGCGTGTGCAAGTAAGTCCAACACTAGCCTTTCGCAATTTGTAACCAACTGACTTTTAAGGAACTACCATACCAAATTATCCATACTCCAGCCATGAGTTGAAATTAAAGGGAAAAAAACTAACTTGTTTCATGCTACATATGTGGCCAAATTCTGCTTTCAGATACTGACGTGCAGCTCTCATTATTTCCAATGGGAGTGCACGTATGAGGGTGGAATTTGACCCATGAAGTTTTAGATGCAGCTGTTCTTGAGTATTCAAGAAAGGGGCAATATAGAATACAAAAGTGTCCAGTACAAACCTGACCACTGACTGAATGAAACAATTTCACTTATTCCAAGTCACTCTGAACCATATTTTTGAAAGGTATACTTTACATTATGGCATAATATCTGGAATGTGAAAAATAGCAGATATAACACTACCCAAATACTTGTTTAATAATCTGATTTCTTTAACATGGTGGTTGGTATTAGTTACTGACTTTTTATGTTTTGGACTTCTGCTGGCTAACATATGGTGAAAATCACTGTCTTCTCTTAATGACCATTATTACAGTGGGTCAACAAAATTAGCCATATATTTGATCTTGACTGGTCAATCTAGCTTTTCCACTCCCACCACACAGTGCTATTAGAAGATGGATGGTCAAGGAAGGATTGAATGATAAGGCAGAGAGCATGGCTTTTTAAAAAAAATCCAAATGAATGTTAATATCCCTGTTAAACACTGATGAATTGTCTTAAATTTCTGGAGGACTGTTACAGCAACATGTGTGGTGCTTCTACTCAGGTAAACAGCAATTCTACAGGTGAAGGGCTTTTTTGATACCAGCAGCAAGGTCTTGGGGAGAAGGGTTCTCTGCGGTGCAGCTCACTGGGATTCCTTCAGCTTCCATTGCTTCAGCTGTTGTTGGACCTATAGCAGCAAACTGAAATGACAAATAACATTTATACTCGTATATAATAGAATCAGATGTGGTGTTAGCATCAGCTCTTGCTACATTATCTCAGTGTCTTCTATCATTCTGTCCTGCCTCTAATCAAACTTAATGAACATGTCCAACTTGAATACTTAAGTGTAAAAGTTGTTTGGGGCTGAGGATTTTCTATATTAAAATCATACATCAAATTTAGCTGCTTTGTAATGACTAAGTAAAGCTTATGGCTTAGTTCACTGGTCCAAATGCCTTAAAAATCCTATTGTTTTCATACTCAAGGAAGATAGATTCTAACATGCGTCAGCCTTGTCAGTGCCAATTCAAGCAGGCACTTATTCTTGGCTTATAATAATCATGAGAAAATCAAATCCTACCCAAAGGAGGAAATGGATTGGGGAAGTCAGAAAAAAACAACCACCCTCCTTCTGAGGAGAAATGTCTCTGCAAAGGCTACAACACCCTCATTCGTGTTAGGCGATCCTGTTGCAGGTGCTTGGCTTACCAGTAAGATGCAACAAGTCAGTATCAGTCAATAAGAGGGAAGAAGGACAAGGCTGATTGTAGTAATGTCGGGTAGTTATACAGTGATGCAATGCGCACAGATTGCTGCTTCTGAATCCTTTAAAACTTTGTGTTTGTCCCACACACTCCCATGAGGAGAATCCTACTATATGCTGAGTAACTCACCATGTATATACATTCCAGAATGCTGTAAACTTTGCTAGAGAGAAAGTTATGTGGCCCTTCTGAGCAAGTTCAAGTTACTCCATCTGTACTGGAATCATCAAGTCAGTCATTCACCAAGTCCCTAAGGTACATGATCAGAAACTGCCAGCACCAGTTTTAATAGAATTTTTACTGAATGCAAAGAAAAATGTAAAATCTCAACAGGGAGCACAGAGTTTAAGATTATATGTAAGAGTATTTGTACTTCCTTAGATTTAAAGCCCAGAAACCCTGTTAGTAATTTTGTAGTTTCTAACTCCAAGTCCAGTAGCACCTAGAGTTGATCTAATTTATCTCTCGTCTTCTTCATGCCACAATAAGAAATATGTTGATATATTCACAACTATAAAGTACATGAGATGTTGAAAGAATTGTTTACTTCACCCTGGTTTCTCCTTCAATTGCTTTTTAAATTCATAATTTCATCTTTTTATTGGTGGATGATTTATTTCCATATTCCCTGGAAACTCTGTAGTAATTCCTAGCAACTGCTGTGATACATAAAAATGATGATCCAGTGCATACTTCCCTGCTGTTGAACTCACCCCACAAGCTGCTTCTGGATACAGCCTAGTGATTCTTTTAGCCTACATAAATATTATGAATTCCTATCCCTCTTACTCTCTGCTATATGCAAATACCACCACATAACACCATGAAAGAGTGTACAAATGTTTGTCTCCCTGAAGACGAAAAACAGTAAAGCAAACAACTTAATTTTCATTGTCAAGTTTCACATGGTATGATTTTGTTAGTCTGCACTGCAAGCGTGGTAACAGTAGAGATCTGTTGGGGCCTGTGACGGGGTATATCAGACCCTCTGAGGCCTCCTGCTGGAGGCCTCGTGGCCCTGACACACACTGCCCCAGGAAAGGGCAGTGGAGAGGGTCCTCTGAGCTGCCTAGCGTGGCGGTGTGGGACACAGCCAATCAGGGCCCAGCAGGTCAACATAAGAAGAGCTGCAGGGCCAGAGAAAGTTCCAGTTCCTTGCTAGAAGTGGGAGCATGGATGGTGTGTGGCTGGCTGAGGGACCTGCAGGACCTCGGATGAGGCAGCGCTGCCAGAAGCCGCGGAAAGCGAGACGGAGCCCTGAGCTGGTTGTGGAGACTCCATCAGGACAAGGCCCTGAGGTAAGGGTGAAGACGGCACAGGGCCATGGGGAAGTGGCCCAGGGAATTAGAGCAGCAGGCACACAGCGGACAGCTGCTATCTACAAGGTCCTTGGGGGAACTGAACTGCAGTGGCTCAGCTGGAGAGCTACAGCCAGAAAGGTCCTAAGAGAGCGAAGACTTTTTCACCAGGGAGGGAACCCTGGGGCACTGCTCTATCCTGGAGCAGGGACAACGTGTGGAGATGTGTGTGATTTCAGCTGGAGGGCTGAGTCACTAAAGACACACTACAGAGAAAGTGCAGGCACATGCACTTGGCCAACGGGGGGTGCTCACAAGAGGTGAGTGCACCCCATAACAGGGCCTTCTTTTCATATTTTAAAATTACATGCACTATGCTATCTGTTCTTTTCAGGTTCTTACACCATCCTCATTATTATAGTATCTGAGCACCTTCCATAAGTGCTTTACATGATGTGACTGGTATTTGTCATGTAATTCTCTCTTCCCCTCACCCCGGCCCTTTGGTGAGGATTTTTCTTTAAAAAAATGTTTATATTTACTTTTTTATGGCTAATGTGCTCTGGGTGCTTGTTCAGGAAAGGTCAAATCAGTGCGCCTTGGAACAGAAAGTGATGATGTTTGAGATAGTGTTTAGTTTTTGTGGATTTGTTCCACAGTCTTGGCCTGGATGCTGAGAAAGTTCGGTCTCTTATACAGATGAGCTTTACCCTTGCAGTGGACAGTTCCCTTGTGCCTGTGGGGTGGCGCTGTCAACCACAGTCCTCAGCCTGGAGCTTTGGGCTTCGAAGATACTAGTTTATCTTTTGGACCATAAAAATTATAGGTGTCCAAATCAGGACTTAGGCATGTGTATAAAAAGCCAAAGTCTTTCAATATGGTCAAGCAGATTTATTTCTTTAGTTATAAAAGGTCTACACTAGACCTTTTATAACTAAAAGCCCTCATTTTTGGTAAACTATGGCTCCATATCCAACCTCTATAGCTGGTCCTGTTTGAATAATGAGCTGATTCAAATCCCGTACATTTTGGAAAAGTTCATATCCTGATCTGAACTTTACAGCTCATCTCTAGTATGAATGTAAACTCCTATAGGAAGACATTTCTTGTGCCACAAGAGGAAAAACTAGATGAGAACGTGAGGGACTGAAGAGAAATTTCCCTTCAGCTCAAGTTAGGTCATCTTTCAACTTAGGTCAGAAAGTGGGCCAGAAAAGTATGTGTCCTTGTTTGTCAATTATCATCCGGAATGAGAAGAAATGATTCATTTGAAAATAGATTCCCACAAAGAGGCAGCTCAAATTCATATTAGAGAGAGTCAAACAGAAGTAGCTATATCTTTGTAATAAGTTGCACCTCATTTCTCCTTATCCCCATGACGGAGACCCTCTCCTTAATAGGTGCAGCTTGCGACCATTTCCGTTATTTTCTGAAGGTACCAACCTTACGCAATTTATATTCTAAGAAGGGACCTATGTTGTACAGCATATTGGTTTAATTTCTGTGATGATCTTAAATGCATAAAGGAAATGTGATTGTAGCACTTTTAATTAAAAAAAAAAGAAGACAAAAAAGCCTTAATAATTCATTATCATCCACTTAGTCACATGGAAGAAGGAATTTTCAAACTGAAGAGGTCAAAGTTTAAAAATCTATTAGTGAATTATTCATTTCTAATACCTTTAAATATACAGATTTCAACAGGGGATTTACTAAAGAAAGAGGTAGACAACTCATTTTAACTAAGAATCTAAGATATTTTTTTTAAAAAGAAACACTTTGCACTAATTAGCCACTTTCAACTGATGATCTTAAAGCCCTTTCTAATGGCCAGGAAACATTATAATCTGTATTTTATAGACAAGTAAACATAGGCAGAAGAGCCTGATGACTTATCCAAGGTCCCAGAGTAACTGAGTGGTAGTAAGGAATAGGATTTACCTCTTCTGATTCCCAATCTTTTGATCTAACCACTAGACCACATGCCTCCCTGCTATGTTTTAATACTTATTGGATACTTTACCTTAATTTGATTAATAAGATCACCAGAAAACTTCTGAATGTGATGGAGACAAAATCTGACACCAGACGGACTGAAGAATGTGATGCTTGCTGGAATACCCTGTATAAAAGTAAAGAAGGAACAGCAGGTTGAAACATGTTTCTCTTGACTCTAGCTGCATATCACTACATGTTTTCATATCAATCTCTTCAGCAGTGTCTCTGTGTTGGCACCAGGCTGCCAGCAGAGAAGTGTTGAAGTCAGCCAACAGGCGAGATTTACTGAGGACAGTCTGTGGTGCCCGGCCTGATGCTGATAGTCTGCCAAGACTACACTCTACAATGGACCAATTGAAATTCAAGTGTTTTGTTTTGTTTTTTAACCATCCATTTTCCGTCATGTGACGATTGTGAGCTCTTTGATAACAATATGGGGATCAAGATGTCTCCTTCTTTATTAATGACCCAGATGGGGAACCCTTTAGATTCACTTACTCCCGTTAAACAGGAAACTTCCATACACTATTCTCCTAACTCCCTTCACAAACACACGTCCGTTCTGGACAGATTCTTGATGCCTCCCACCCTACATGTTCTCCCTGTTCACCCTCAACTGTCCCAGTCACTCATTTTCTCTCACGCCCAACAAACTGGAATAGCTTCAACAGGAGAGACTGAGAGAGACCCACCCCAGAATATCTATAGCCCAGTGGGTAGGGCACTCTCCTGGAAGATGTGACCACTGGGCTACTGCTATAAGGAGACTACCGCCTCCTCTGTTTTTCATGCAGAATGGCTGACTTGGCTTAGGTGCCTAACTCCAGAGAAGACTTCACAGCTGTGAATCCTGAGCAGAGACAGACACCTAACTCCCTTTGAGGGATGGGGCTTAGGCCACACCCCAGTCCTCAGCATTTCTTACTTACTAGCTTAGGCGACTCCCCATTCAGCATGCTGGCTTCAGTGAATTCCTTATTAGGAACCTAACTCTCTCTCTGTATTGCATAGGGAGCCTGGATGCCTAACTCAGGGTTGTGAACTCCACTAAGAGGCAGAGAGTCACACTTTGGGATAGATTCCCACCACCACTACCTTATATTTATGTAGGGCACTGCACATTTAACTACAACAGAAATATCAAAAGTTAAGAGCAAGAAGCTTATAATAAACATTGTCTAGCTTAGCCTTGAATGACAAGAATGAACATCTCTAATTGCAACAGGTAATGAATTCCATAACAAGGATATAAAATTACAAGATGTCCTGACTGCTACTTACTCACATTTATGACCTGTAGAAACCATATGATTTCATAATTTTGACTTTAATATCCAGCTGGAACAGATAGATAGCACAACATAACAGAAAGGCTGGTGGGACCACAGCCGTTCAGGACTTTGAATGTAAGAAGAACTTCAAAATCAATATGTAATTTAACAGGAAGTCAATGCAAATAACATGCTCAGGCAAGCGAGTGTCTGTAAGGATGCAAGGCTGCATTCAGAATACGCTGAATCATAGCTATAATGCAGGTTCCTGCAAATAAAAACATTCCAGTAATCTAATCTTGAGAAAACAAAAGTGTGTATCAGTGGCTCCAAATCTATTTTGCTATCCACTGATCTCAACCTAATCACCTTTATTAGATGGCAAAAAGAAGCTTCAGTGTGGATTTTAAGAAACCGATCTATGTGAGGATGGTGTACCATCCAAAATTTTTACACTTAAAATGGAATCAGTAACACATTCTCAAATAGAATAATCAGCGTCCGAACATGGCTCAGCAGCCATGGAGAGCTGATAATTAGTGCTGGATTCAGATTCATAAAGTTGTGGCGAACACATTCAGAGACAGGGTGACAGAGATCCTACATCTGTGGCCATAAGTAAGTAAATCATTAAATACCCTTAGTAATTTTGTCTCTGATGTGACATGATCTAAAACCAGACTTTTTCAAAATTTCAGTTTTATTAAGCAGATCAAAAAGAACAAGGTGAATATGTAATTGTTTATAAAATAGCTTGGAAAAATATAGCTTGGAAACTGGGCAAAAATTTGAAAGGTCTACCACCAAAGAAGGTGGTTGTTGTTTTTTTTTCCCATAGAGGTATTATTAGCTATATATTTTAGGACTTTCTATAATGTCTGTTACCATAGTATTTAAGTGCCATTGTATTTACTGAAATTTTCTGTGTACTTTCCCCAATTTGAAGGACTGATTCACTATATTCAAAAGATTAAAGCTATCGGCAAGGGATTCTTCTCACAATAATACCTTGTACAGATAACTGAGGGGAAAACCTTTCATAAGGTTTCACATATATGTCAGAAAGCTTTACATTTACACTGGTGACCATTGACTCTGAAATACCTGTTGTGAGAAATAATTCTTCAAGGATTCTTGGAGACTGGGATGTTGAGCAGTTTGATAAACAGTAAGGCTTTCCAGGGAAATTCCTGTAATTAAAAAAGAGAAAATACACCAACAACTAAACAGAATGTTAATAGCTCCCATTATTCCAATACAACACTACTATAATATTGATTGCATTAAAATATATTACTTTAAAGCCTAAGATGTAGGAATATTTCTTTTAAAAAATTCCTGGGCAGTTCGTGTTACAAGATGCAATTACAGTTCTTTACATGTCTAGAGCATTTTTAATCTGAGGATGTCAAAGCACTTTACAAACACTATTTAAGCCTTGCAACATCACTGTGAATAAAATAAATATAGTAATTGCCATTTTACTAATGGGGAACTGAGCTAAAGAGAAGGATCAAGTTAGATTCCCAATGTCAGAGATGGACTCAATAGTAGAGCTGGAAGAAGCACTGAGATCTCCGGATTCTCAGTCCTGTCCTATAATCTCCAGACAGTACAAATCCAATATACACAAATCCATGGATCGTTCACAATGAAGAATGAGCCTTTAATCTTTTACTATTACTTTGAGGAAGGGTGGGGGTTTCCACAATAAATTAACAAATTAAAATAAAGCTCTAAAGGCTGCAACCACCTTTTTCTTTGAGTATTGTTGGAAGAACTTCTCTTTTGAGAGATCCACAAGGAAAAAGAAGAGGTGATGAATTAGGTGTTTCCCCTGTAAACAAGCACATTAGCAAATTTAAATCATGGTTACATTTTTAACAGTTGGCACAAATGACACTTTAAAAGTGCCAAATTTTGAACATATACTGAAAATGCAGTATGCTTCATCATAGGTGCGTACAAAACTAAGATCATTGAAAACATTTGTAGTTCAAGCCACGTCTGCAATTCAGAAGGCAGAGGCTATTTAGCATGTAAATTAAAAATGATTCCATTGCTATAGTGTGAATACATTGGCTAAAAAGATCTGGCAAAAAGATAAATTGCATTGCTATATTCTATTTCCTTTGCCTTTCAATAGAGAATACCAAGTAAAATGTAAGCTATCTCCTTCTCGTCAGTCACTCCTCAATTTTCAGACACACACTTGATTTGCTATTCAAAGGCTTAATCCAACAGAATGTAGCTGCAGCCATCTGAGCCGTGGATAACTCCATGATAGGTCATGCTACGTAGAGGATAGAACAGGCAATTGAAGAAAGGGACAGAATGCTTTGCAAAAGTGTTCCAAAGCTTCCTCTAGCAACTTTATTTCCTTATTTGTGGGGGAGGATAGACTCCTACTCCCATTACCCTGGGGTCTCAAAGGAGTCTCCCCACCCATCCTTACCCTTTGAGTTGGAGGGCCCCCATCCCTAATTGCTGCTATGCTGGGAGGAGCTTGCTGACATCAGTTGAAAGAGCAGGAAGGCTGCTCTTTCCTGGCTGATTTTTGGAAAGAGGACAGTCTTTGATTTGTATGTTTCTAATGCTGGCTTCTTCATGACTGAACTGTTAAATGGAGCCATCGGCTCAGAAGGAGATAATATATTTGGACTACAGTCTCTCTAAGATCCTTACCAATACTGCTATAAGGCTAAACACATATTCTTAAAAGGCACTATCAGCTGGTATTTCAGATCTCCATGTTGGCATTTTTAGAGGGTCTATCACTGGAATCTATGTATCCACAAACCCTATCTGATATGGAAGTGAAGACCGTAATTCCAACAAGAATGACGGCAGTGTTTGTGAATAGAAGCTCCCCCACTGGATGGGAATGAGATAACATTAACTGTATTTTGGGAGTGTTTCAATCTTTTGCTGGATTTTAGGGATTTTTTTAATTAATAATTTAGGTCACTGCTTCAGAAAACTGTTGTTATTTTTTATTGCAAGTGATTGTGTACTTAGAAAACAGGGGGTGAAAGATAACAGAGGAAGAAGGAATATGATTATATTTATCTGTAAAATGGTAGTGTGTAGAAGCCCCAAGCAGGATCAGGGCCTCACTGCGCTAGATGCTGGGGGGGGGGGGGGAAAAAAAGAGAGAGAGAGAGAGAGAGAGAGAGAGAAAAAAAAAAAAACAACAACAATCTGGATAACTATTTATTTCAAGGTGCAGCAAAAGGCCAGGTGTATATGGGTAGTCATCCCAGTCTTTTTCTATGCTACTGCCCATCACTGCTTTCTGTTTAAAACGAGACGGTGGTTTGGCAGGCGTTTGGTTAACATTTTGAGTGCTTTTAACAAAAGAAGTAACACAGCTCCCTCCACCATATTACAACTTGAAATACTACATCATTCTTGATATTCTAACCAAACTTCCGGTAGTATGTATTTCTAAATAATGCTTTTGCAATTGTTATTTTTACCGCTGAAAAGAGATCCCAACATGGGAATTAATATTTTAATGAAATGGGGGTCCATGTCAGCAACAAATGAAACTATGGCAATTACCAATCTTCCCTTTTTCCTAAATGGAACAACAAACTCCTTGTGTTTTTTTTCAGCATGAAACAACATCTGAGCAGTGGACATATTCTAATAAAGTCTGTGCACACATTTGCTTTTTTATAAGATACTTAGTGTAAAATATATACTGATGCACACAACGGTCTGAGGCAAAATTCTGCACAACTACATCACTCTTTTTTAAATAAATGGGGTCCTTTAAAACTTATTAATTAATAATTCAATTTGCCCTTAAAGAGATTTTTTTTCAGGAGTCTATCAGAATACACCACAGATTGGGTTGTTTATTTTAAGCACTGAAAAGAGATTCTTGGTTTTCAGCATTAAGCATCAGAGTTGCCTCTGGGAAAAAAACAGACACCATAGTAAAAATCAAATTGAAGGACCTTATTAGCAGTCTACACAGATTGATCTGAATATCCTAATTGCAAACTGAAGTTTTAGTAGGACCCAGAGACATGTTAGTAATAAATTACAGGAAGCAAAAAAATTGAGATAAAATGCAGAAGAGTATTCTGTGAGATAAAGGCAAAATACATTAATATCAGCCCAACCAAAACTCATGTTAGTTAATTGAAATGCCAATGTGATATCTGGAAAGTAACACTTATCCTTTTTGACTTGTGTTTACAAAGCAAAGAATAACAGTTCGATAGCTCTGTATCAATATACAATATAACAAGCACTGGCCCCAGAAGCATCCTCTAACTTACATAATCAACACTACAAACACATTACATTCTAATAAAGCAAAAAAGATTTGTCTTGAAAACAGACTGAAACTACCTATTTAATTAAGGAGTCATTTGATATATTTTCCTGATTAGCTAAGCCAAAATCAGCACCAAAGACATAGAAAGTGAATAACAAAAAAAATGTAACCCCTTCAGGGTTTTTTTCATGCTGACAGCAAATATAAACGACATACAACCTTTTGTCTATCTAGATTTAGTCTTCTCATTTAATTCCTTATTTGTAATTTTATGTATAAGCAAAAAGAAATAGTTGACTAATAAGTGCATAATGGAAAACATTGATTCAGGACATTATTATAATTTATCTCTTACTTCAGAGGTTGTTATAAATGATTTGATAAATTGATTGCATCTATTTATAACCAAACTTAGACTTATCAGGTTGGGTATGTTCACATCAGCAACAGGAGTCCCCACTGATTGAAATGTTCTGTATTGTTATGATACATTCGGGATTGCATTTTTTGCAAGTGTACTGAGACTCCTGCAATTTTGTAGTATTCTAAAATGTTGCTTGAGATCTAACACGAAGCTGCCCTCAGGCCAGGAATTTTTCCCAAATTGGTGTAAGAGGTGCAGTTCCTGCTTTCCAACTGGTGGCTTCCAGAGGCTGCTGTTGGTTCTGGAGTTAATTCACCTGCTCTCACCAGAAGGTACTGTTTCCTATCTGGCTGCCTCTATCAGTACCAGCTCCTTGCTCGGCACTGCCCGAGTGTGTGGAGAACAGGGAAGAAGCTGCTGGGCTAAGCAGAGTGAACAATAAGAGCTGGGATAAGTGTATCAGCAGAGCAACCCACTGTCTCTCCAACCCATAGAGAACAAACGTGGAGGAAGAGAAGGGGCTTACAGAGGGGGGAGTGAGACAAAGTCTATTAGGGAGAGGGCTGTGCCTTTAATACACACACCCAAGTGAGGGCAGGTTATCCTCCTAAAAGTAAAATAAGCAGCACCCAAACCAAAAATCTCTTTAGATTTAATTTAAAACAAAGGGCTGGTTTGCCTTCCCTCCTTTTCATCACTTTTGAACCTGCATGGTAGGCAAGCCTCTATTTTTTCCAGGGCTGCTGTTGTGCTCATTGCAATGGTACAGTCATTTATTGGGGTCAGATAAAGACTTCCTTTTCTGTAATACAGCACTGTCTTGGAGCAATCAATAGAGCTCTTAAAGGTCATTTTTCTTTAGTGCAGTTCAGGTCTTTTCTTATTATTGGATTTCCTAAAAATGTCACAATTCCAGTCACTGGAGAGTAATCCTTGGTATTACACATCTTTTTTTTTTTCTTGCATTTATCCTAAATCTATGTTTTTTTCCCACATTCTCAGATCACATGGCCCAGACAGACATCTGTCCTCTCTTCTATCAAATTCTCTTCAAAATGCACCTTTTCTGCAAAACCCACAAATACTAACCAATAATCCAAAATTACAGTTACCCACAATTTTTTTAAATAATCTCAGAGAAAACTTTCTGTATTGCATGATCTTTAGGACAGGGACCATGGGTTGTTCTTTTATGCCTTGTGCAGTGTTGTATAGGCCAAATATTACTACTTCATTTTTCATTTCCAGAATTTTTTTTCATTTAAGTCAGCAGCTGTCTTTCTTGATTATTAAGAGGATTCAATTTATTTAAAAACCTGCTTATGCAATTTAAAAAAAAATCTTGCAGCCTTTCTGTAAATAAAAGTTTGACAGCTCTAATCCTACTTTTTCAATTGGCTACATAAATCTCTGTTGTGCATAAAAGACTGTACTAAAACCCTCTACCCAGAACAAATGTTATGTCCAATGGCCAAAAAATAATCTATCTAGGTTCTGACCCCATTCCCATCACTACAGTATCTGAGCACCTCGCTAAAAGATACATGTAGTCAGCAGGATGATAAGGTATGGTCAAGTAATAACATATTTAAGACAGCAGCTACACTAATTCACCTAACAGCTAGAATAACTGCACTGATCACCATCTGTGTTTCTGCATCTGGCTGCCCAAAGGTGGACCATTTTCACTTTAGTGGTTAAATAAAATGACTTTTCAAAGCCTGGGTCATTCTCTGTTCTATTGATGGATACTGCCTATGTCCCTAAACCAATGTTTTCTCTCCCCCACCCGAATGTTTGGAGCAGAAAGTTCTCATCTCCCTGGCCTGTAAAAAGCAATTCTTCAGTTGAATCTCCCTGTCTACCCAATCTTCAATTTCACTGTCTCTTTGAGACTCTGCATTGCAGTTTCCTTAACACCCTGATACCTTGCATTGCCAGCAGAGGGACAAACTCAGTATTCAGTGGATTTAGGGTACAGAGCACCTAGACACTTGGTGCACAGCCTCACAGAGTTTCTACAGCTGGCACACACACACAGAGCTCAATAAATCTCAAAGCCTTTTTAACATTAATTCCTGCCTAAATCTGTTGATCTTCTCTTGTTAAGCATCTCATCAAGCAGATATCAATCTGAATTTGAACACACTTTGAAGTCAGTATGAACATCAATTATGAACTCTCCTAAACACTATATATATCAGAAGTTCTGATACCAGTCTCACGTCCTTAGCAATTATCTCTTATGGCGTAGGTTTCTCCTAATTCTAGAATCCCAGCTGTTTGATCATGAAACATCTCTGTACGGCTTGTAGTTGTTCTATCTTACAGTTGCCCAATAAACAATAATCAGCCACCAGGCCTAAACATGTTTCTCAAAAACACTACTACAGGGAAAATTGATACTTTAAATTTCTGATTATGGAGCTGGTTGGTTCCCCACTATTTGTGCATACAATACATAACAATTTTAATAGCATGGCTATATGCAATCCAGGCCAGTATAACAAAAACTAATAAACACATTACCTAAGCTTTCTAAATCAGCATTTTCCACTGGACCAGCTGGCTTGAAATCACATAGAGCAGACAAAAGTTTGATACTGTTAGAAGTAGCTAGTAGTCCCGCATTACAGCTTTCACCATAACAAAAGTTAAGTTCAGCTTTCCATTGGAACCTTCCTCCCACCCCCGCTTTCTTAACTTTCTCAAAACAATTCTTGTTTGGGACTTGTCTGGTTAATTTTGAGGGGGAAAAGGTTATCCCTTTATCTACTTTTGAATCATTGGACAATGGCAGGGGAAGGGGGGGAATGCCAGCCTCATTTGGTTTGGGGTAATGTCTAATTTTGAAGCAAGGAAAGTCAGTATCAAAGGGACATGGAATATCAATTGCACCAAGATAGATAAACAGGCTACATCTGCAGCTCTGCCTTTCATTACATTATAAAAGTCATGGCTAATAGGGTCAGTAAATGCCACTTTGTCTGTTGGACCATAAAATATTTTATAATTATTATTACAATTTACTTCATATAAACTAATATACCAATTGGATATTGTATAGCACAAACCCATTTATCCAAAACTTGTTGGGGACACCTGAAGCATTCCAACAAGAGGGTTTCCAGGATTCTATTAAGCACCTCTACACAGACTCTGTGCAGTATTTTAAAATAAATTTAAATAAGTTTAAATGTGCCTTAACTGAAAGATTTCTGCATACTTACTTGCGCAAATGTATGCAGCTAGTTTTTCAGCATTTCCACACCTTTCTCCTTGTGGAGCAAGGCCAATTTCCTCCACTGTAAGAAAAGTAACAAAGAAATATATTGTTTGACAGAATGTGACAACCAATCTGATTTTATTTTCAGAAACACTTGAATGGAAACAGGAGATCCAACTTGATCCATTTTTTAATGAACTTTCTTTAGACTTTCTTGAATCATTTTTTAAAGTAACGTACCACCTAAGGATTTGATCCTTGATCACACAAAGGGAACTGCATTAGGAGAGCAACATGGGGGATTATGGAGTGTCTGAATTTTGTTCTGGAGCCTGTTTGTGAGTAAGGCTGCGAGTCTGTCATGGCTTCTGTGACTTTCCGTGACCTCTGTGACTTCTGCAGTGGCTGTTGCTGGCTCAGCAACAGCAGTTTGGGTGTGTGGGAGGAGACTCAGGGGCAGAGGATTGGAAGGTGCAGGGGGGCACTTACCTCGGGGTGGGGGTGGGGGGCTTCCACTGGCATGGCCCTGCAGCTCCTAGGCAGCGCAGGGGCCGGGGGGAGCTCCGCACCACGCGCTGCCCATGCCTGCAGGCCCCTCCCTCACGGCTCCCATTGGCTGCGGTTCCCAGTAAATGGGAGCTGCGGCAGCTGGCGTTTGTGCCCCTCCGCTGCCTAGAAGCTGTTGGGACATGGAGCCGGGTAGGGAGCTCCTGCCAGCCCTGCCAATCCTCCCCCCAGCACCAGCAGGGATCCCGGGCTGCGCGCCTCAGCCCAGTTCTCCTTCACTCCCAAGCACCAGCAGGGTCCTGGGCTACACGCCTCAGCCCAGCTTCATGCCTGCCCCCAGCACAGCTGGGATCTCAGGTCGCATACCTTGGCCTGGCTTTCCCCCCCCAGCACTAGCGGGGGTCCTGGGCCACATGCCTCAGCCTGGCTCCCTCCCACCCAGCACCAGCGGGGGGTCCTGGGCCGCATGCCTCAGCCTGGCTCCCTCCCTCACCCCAGCACCAGCGGGGGTCCCGGGCCACCCCTCTTCCCCGGCCTCCCACCCAAGTTTTAGTCACAGGTATTTTTAGTAAAAGTCATGGACAGGTCACATGCCATGAATTTTTGTTTACTGCCCGTGACCTGTCCATGACTTTTACTAAAAATACCTGTGACTAAAATGTAGCCTTAATCATTGGCCCAAAATTTATAGGGGGCAAAGGTGCCAGTGTTGGCTCACTGCACAAAACAGGGTGCACTCCCTGCGATTGCACCTGTGCTCCTACTGTGCCTATAGACATGGCTTATCAGGTGTGCAGCTCCCCTCTGCGATGCAGGATAAAAAACTGAAAATCCAAGAGAACTATATGTCTCTTATTTACCTTAAAGGCATATATGGTGGAAATCCCAAGTAGTTAACTATATAGGGTCAGATGTGACTGGCTCAAGCTTCCTTTCAGTCCATATTATTTTCTGTATCTTGACTGATATTGTGAATTGTGACCTTCTATGTGCAGTTAAATTAATCTCTTCTGTACTTCTAGAAATTAAATCCAGATTATCCCCATGCTAAGCAACCATTCAGGATCAGATTGTATCAGTCTTTTTATTTAATCCATAGACGCTAAATATCACTAAACATTTTAGGTCTCTTGCACAAAAGCAAAACATCTGATGCAAAGCTAAGCTATCTTTTGTCTCTTTGAGGCTCTCACATACATCCTGATAGCCTTAGTGAGATTTATCATAGAATAGAACAGGGATTGGCAACCTTTGGTATGCGGCCCGCCAGGGTAAGCACCCTGGCGGACCAGGCTGGTTTGTTTATCTGCCGCGACCGCAGGTTTGGCCGATCGTGGCTCCCACTGGCTGCGGTTCGCCGCTCCAGGCCAATGGGGGCTGCGGGAAGCAGCGCGGGCCGAGGGATGTGCTGGCCGCCCTTCCCGCAGTCCTCATTGGCCTAGAGCGGCAAACCACGGCCAGTGGGAGCTGCGATCAGCCGAACCTGCGGATGCGGCAGGTACACAAACTGGCCCGGCACACTAGGGGCTTTCCCTCAACAAGCGGCGGACTGGCTTTGAGAAACCACTGATCTAGTTCAACCCCCTGCTCAGAGCAGGACCAATCCCCAACTAAATCATCCCAGCCAGGGCTTTGTCAAGCCTGACCTTAAAAACCTCTAAGGAAGGAGATTCCACCACCTCCCTAGGGAACCCATTCCAGTGCTTCACCACCCTCCTAGTGAAAAAGTTTTTCCTAATATCCAACCTCAACCTCCCCCACTGCAATTTGAGACCATTACTCCTTGTTCTGTCATCTGCTACCACTGAGAACAGTCTAGATCCATCCTCTTTGGAACTCCCTTTCAGGTAGTTGAAAGCAGCTATCAAATCCCCCCTCATTCTTCTCTTCTGCAGAGTAAATGATCCCAGTTTCCTCAGCCTCTCCTCATAAGTCATGTGCTCCAGCCCCCTAATCATTTTTGTTGCCCTCCGCTGGACTCTTTCCAATTTGTCCACATCCTTCTTGTAGTGTGGGGCCCAAAACTGGACACAGTACTCCAGATGAGGCCTCGCCAATGCCAAATAGAGGGGAAGGATCGTGTCCCTTGATCTGCTGGCAATGCTCCTACTTATACAGCCCAAAATGCTGTTAGCCTTCTTGGCAACAAGGGCACACTGTTGACTAGGATTACCATATTTCAGCAAGCAAAAAAGAGGACGGGAGGAGCCCCGCCCCTGTCCTGCCTGGCCCCGCCCCATCCTGCCCTAGCCCCGCCCACTTCCCCCCTCAGAACCCCCAACCCTCCCCCTCTCCTTGTCCCCTGACTGCCCCCTCCTAGGACCCCTGCCCCTAACTGCCCCCCAGGACTCCACCCCCTACCTAAGCCTCCCTGTTCCTTGTCCCCTAACTGCCCCCTTCTTAGACCCCCCCCCAAATGCCCCCTAGGACCTTACCCCCTACCTGTACCCTGACTGCCCAAAACCTTATCCATACCCCCACCCCCAGAAAGCCCCCCCC